>NW_025372777.1:0-5427 GCF_016433145.1 Gracilinanus agilis
ATATATATATAATGTTCTTTTCATCTTTCTATGATCTCTTTAGAAGTATAGGTTTCATAGAGATATTTCTGGGTGATCATAATCTACCTCCTTCCAGAGATATAATGGATTTAAGATATAGAATGAGACACATTTTTTAATGTGAACCATATGGGAATTTGTTTTGTTTGACTACTCATATTTGTTATGAAGATTTTATTCTTTCATTTAAATAAGGAGTGATGGAAGAATGGGAAATAAATTCTTATTAACTGAAAAAAATTCAAATAAAAAAAAAAGAAATATACACAAAAATAGGAGAAGCCAGAGACTTGAGACCCAACTTCAAGATTGCCCAGGTAAATATGAACTCACCTCCATATACTCATACTTGCCATTATTCTGAGGCCAAGAAAGGGAGAGAAGTCTCCATCCTATCTCTATCCTACAATGAAAGTCCAAGAAAGACCTATGTCTCAAATCAGTCAAGACCCAAAGAGAATGGAAGCCAATTCCTCAATCTTCTTAGAGCTTAACATAGGGCATAGCAAAGCATCTTTCAGCTTCAGTTTTCCTCCATCTTTGGCATAGCCCCACAAGTCATAGGGATCAAAAAGCATTGTTGCAAGAGCAAGGACATGCCCTTCAGCAAGGAGCCAATGTGCATGCCCAGTTCTATCACCTCTATTATAAATAGAATTGGACAATTTGAAAAATAGTAAGCTCCCTCAAGACAATTTAGGTGATAGATTATTACATTAGATTGGAGATTAGACAAGGTGATTTCTAAGTCTCTTTTAATGCTAGATTTTATGACCAAATTTCATATTTTTATGAGTATTTTTCATTATTCTTAGCCCCCTTTTAGTGGTAAAATTCTCAGTATTACCTACTAATTCCATTTTTTAATTATTCTAAATTTAGAGTGATGAAACAAGAGTAGTAAAAGATCATAGTGTTAGTCTATTTGGTATTATTTCAAAGTCTTTTCTCCCTTCCAGAAAAATATCTTCTTCACTTCACTATTCTATCTCTGAAATTCTGCAATGACAATTTCATTGTTTTGGCTAAAACTTTATGGCCACTAAACTATAAGTGCTCCTTCTGAAAGGAGACATCAGTCTTTTATATCTTGATATAAATAAATTTTACCCACTTTCTGTGAGATTAAATTTAATCTTTTTAGTGTGCTTGGTGCTACTTCTTAATGCAGTAAGATATTGTGCTCTTGACAGAGGTAAGTGAAAAAGGGAAAAGACAATACCAAATGGGGAAAAGGCCACAGGAAAAAGAAGCTACAGACACCAAAGTCAAACTATGGCCTTTTACAATTTTGGCTAGCTCAATAAATGACTGGTGACATTACTGTTTCATGATCAGGTCTTGTTCATAAAAAATGTTGCAAACTTAACAACAGTCTTTCCAGCTATAAGACTTGAAATAAAAATAAGGAATTTTAGAGCTAGAAGGTAATTTATGTCCTCATTTCATAGATTCAGCAACTTAATAAATATCTATCATGTTCTAGGCACTGAACATTTGTTTTATTCCAGGGAAATAAAACAAATGGGAAACAGCCCCTGCCTTCAAGGAGCTTTTATTCTACTAGAGGATACAACCTATGCACAAATAAGTAAATACAAGATAAAGGCAAAGTATAAAGAGTAGTCTGCTGTTAAATATTTTAAAACTAATTTTCTGATTTAAAAAATAGACACTTTAAAGTTTAATCTGATTTGTTGACATTGTCTCCATCACTTTCTTAAGTTTAGACAATCAAAAAAAATGTCAAACCCTGTAAACGTTTGTTGATTTCTGAATTATAAATGCTTATACTGAATATTTAAGGAGACTCCAGCACATTCTTCAGAAGAAGCTGAGGCCTTAACATTAATTGCCCATATTCAAACAAGTAATTGATGAGAAATTAACTAAATCTGAGTTTCCTAAAAAGAATTCAATGTTCTTTTTGACTACACCATGGGGAAAGTTGTCAGTATTTAAGTATTTTCTTATTTAAATAAATTTAATTAATTCTATTTTACTTAATTTTTAAGTATATTATACTTTGATTATTCAATGTATCACTTCTTTCAAAGTCAAGGAGAGAATTTCAAGACCTCCAAGAAAGTTCATTTACTATAAGAAATTAATTTGCTTCCTGGAATTCTCTCCCCTAATTTTAATTAAGTTTTTCCAGGTGTCAGTGAATTTGGAGTGCATTAATTAAAGAGGCAGAGGAGAAGGTTGGAATTGGGAGTGAGCCCTTGCTAACCTGTCTACACGTGAGAGTAGGCTTTAACCATGTTACCCCCAGGATTTATTCAGCATAACAATCCCATGCCCCCATGCCCTTGTCTTCTTCCCTCTGTAAACAACAAGTTGCAACAGTAATGAACTACATGCAAAAATTAAAAGAAGAAAACCCTCCAAAAAAATTAAAAGAAAAAAAAAACCTTGAAAAAAAGTTTATCAAAGGTTGTTTTAAAAAATAGTATGCAATAGATTTCTACTGTGGTCAATTACCTCTTCTTAAATATACAATTTAGAGTTCAATATGTAGTTAGAGAAATGCAACAAGGACTTTAGCTGGTGTCTCCCCAAAATGGGCTCCTTGTACTCTAAGAATGTTCTCAGGAGCACGTGAGTTTCTTTGCACTCACATTAAGGAGGATTAAGGCAGCTAAACTGTTGTTACTCAGTTTCTTGGGATCATGTGACAAAGACTGAATAGCTTTGAGATGCTGGCATAGGCCTAAGTCAGTTGCTTGATCTCCAAATTAATTTTTGAATTGAATGATTGTTTTATCCTTTTCACTTTAATTGAGTCTTCAAGTGAAAAATGCTTAGCAAACAGAAGGAAAACCTAGGACAAAGGATTGTTGTGAATTAGTAAGACGGTGTTAATTGAAACAGTTTTTAGTTAGCGCTTGAGGAACTATTAAATCTTCCTTTTAAATTTGATTAATTATAAATTAAAATAAATTTCTGTATTGTGAGCAACATAATATACATCCATATATGTATCCAGCAAAAACATGTCATATTTATAAATTTTATGAACAAGACTTTGTGGGGAGACAGAGAATTTTCTCTCTTGACTAAAAATTGAAACAAACCCTGTAGAAAAAAGGAAAAGTAGTCACAACAAAAATTACATGATAAATCAATTTAATTTTTCACTCATTTCATTCACTTAAATTTAACTCTTTCTTGTCTAGAAACTACAAAACTCAACATTATAGCCTTGGTGACATATTCTGCTAAATAATAGTCAGAATCTTTATGAATTTAAATCTCTGGGTCCTCAGAACTGTCCTCAGGTACACAAAGAACTGGTGAATCTCATTGCCTGACTATTATGAGTGATATTTTATAGGTTGTGGAAAAGAGAACAAGCACCAACAGAAAAGAGAAAAGCCAATACTGTCCCATTTTTTAAAAGGGAAAATAGTAGTCTTTAAACTTTAGCCCACTTCAGTTCTAGGGAAAATTTGTTAAAATGATAAATTTGATTCTGATGGTGATAGGGAATAGCAGGAATTTATTGAATAGGGGTCATGGACTTGTGCTTGAGAAAGATAGATTTGACAGCTAAAAGGAAGCTACCATGTCAAGGTAAGCATGAGGTGATGGGCTGCAGTGTCAGAGGAGATAAGTGGGCATATACTAGAGATGTTCTGAAGGTACAATCCACTGGACTTGGCAACTGCTTGGATATGGGGAATGAGGGTAAGTGAAGAGTCCAAGATGACATCAGGGTTGTTCAAGTCTAGGTGAGGGAGAATGGTTTTACCTTCAACAATACTATGGAAGTTAGGAGTGGGGAAGATTTTAGGGAAAAGATTCAGTTGCAATGTACAAAGGACTATGTTAGACTCCAAGGGAAAACAAAAATGAATGAGACACAATTTCTACCCTCAAAAAACACCTATTCTAGTAGGAGAAGTAAGAAGTGATTCATATACATTAACTACTTACTACATTGAAGAGGTTGTTCATTCACAAGAGGGACATAAAGTGTTCAGATCTAGGTAAAGGGATTATGGAAAGCTTCTTTGAAGAGGTGCTTTTTGAACTGGTTTTATGGGATGAGTAGGATTTCTAGAAGTGGAGATGGGGGATAACATTCCTGGAACAGAGAAAAGAAAGATTTCATGGGCAAAAGAAGTAGTAATTGACCATTAAGTTGTAAAATTTGGCCAAACCCAATAATCCAAACTTTGGTATATCATATGTGTGCCATCTGCCATAAAAGTCTCACCCACCTTATTGTGTGGATGGAGGTGAACCCTTCCTTTAAAGGTTATACAAGTAGAGCTCAAGCTCTCTGCCAAGCTGAATAATCTTCCAGGAAGGTCATAGTAATAAACCGTATATGTTTTTCAGTCAGTTGTCTTCAGAAGTGTCCATCTCTTCGTGTCCCCATTTGGGGTTTTTGCAGGAAAGAAACTGGAGTGGTTTGCCATTTTCTTCTCCATCTCATTTTACACGTGAGGAAATTGAAGCAAATAAGGTTAAATGACTTAGAGTCACACAGCTAGTAGGTGTCTGAGGCCAGATTCAAACTCAGGAAGATGAGTTTTCCTGACTCCAGAGCCAGCCCTTGATCCCCTAGCTTCCTATGTGTTTTGTCTGGGGAGAAAGCTCAACAGAGTTTTCTTGGGCTACAATGACTTTCAAAAGCCAACAAGAAGGTTTTTACTGTGTCAAATGTGGGAGCCAGTAACAAAAAAAATCACAATGCTTAATATTTTAAAATAATACAGGCTGCTCATTCATATTTCCTATCCTAAATTCTTCTTACTTTAAGTAAAGTCCAGGATCCCCATTGTATGGATGTAAGTCAATGGGTTAAAAAGCTATTTAAGAGTGGAAACCCAAATTGGAATGGATAGGACCCCCTTCCCCTAGTTTTTGTTTTCCTTGGTTTCAGTTATCTGCATTGAACCTAAGGGCCAGAGGTCCACCAGCAAAATGTTGGAGGTCAGCTAGTGTATCTGTTTGCTCCTTCCCTTCTCCTTTCACTTTCAATTTTTTTTTTAATTTTGAGGGGTTTGGAGGTGGTGGAAGGCTGCTGGGGCATTTGGTCCAAGGACAGGAGCAGGGAGAAAGAGCATCTATATAATAGGATCAACAGATTTTTGTTTATATCTCTTCAGCCATTGAAGTAGGTCTTGGAACATATCTCCCACAACTATGGGGCCCTACGTTATTCTAGATGGGCTCCTTCATCTTAATTAGCTTAATTCAGCTTAATTAATCTTTATTCCTCAATTTACCTTCTAAAAGAAGTATTAAGAAGGGACACTTAGAAGCTTTTAACCTATCAAAGTCTAAACCAGTGCATTTGGTCTGATATTTTATGCTTACTTGGCTCTTGTAGGAATGAATTGTTGATTCTATAGGTATAACATATAAATATTGTCAAATAAATTGTTAAAAGAA
>NW_025372778.1:0-3625 GCF_016433145.1 Gracilinanus agilis
TTCCTTCCTTCCTTCCTTCCTTCCTTCCTTCCTTCCTTCCTCCCTCCCTCCCTTCCTTCCTTCCTCCCTCCCTCTCAATCTGTATTTAATCTATTTTGCATGGATGTATTCCAGGGATCATACTGAGCTTTCTTTTCTTCTCTCAAAGTAGCTGATGGCATATCAGAGAGAGTGCTAATCTTGGAGAAGGGAAAACCTGAATTCAAATTTAGCATCAGATACTTACTAGCTGTGTGACCCTGGTCAAGTCAACTTAACCTCTCTTTGCTGTGATTTCCTCACTGTAAAATGGATGTAAATAATAATACCCACTTTGCAAAGTTGTTGTGAGGATCAAATGACATACTTGTAGAAAGTATTTTGCACAATGCCTGCCACATAGCAGGTACCATGTAAATGCCAATTCTCTCCCTTTCCCCTCTTCTCTCTCTACACTCTTTTCCTTGTTGGTTTTCTCAGCTTCCCCTGGTGTAACTATAGTCTCCAGGCTGATGACTCCCAGATCTATAATCCAACCTCAGTCTCTTTCTGGAGCTTGTCTTATATTACCAATTTCCCACTGGATGACCTGCAGGCATCTGAGAAGTAAATGTCCAAAACAGAGCTCATTGTCACCCCCCTCCAAACTAACCCTTCTTCCTAAGTTTCCTGTTTGTTTCCTTAAATGCTACCTCGTGTTTGCACATCACCTCCATTTCCAAATGTGACCTTTTCTCCTTCCCGAGAACCATCTTCTGTAATAAAGAACAAAAAAGAGAAAAACACTCCATTAGTTCAGCACAGCCAACCCATAAACTGAACAAAATCTAATCACTTATGCGATGTTCTGCACTCATAGTATCCATCTGCCCTCTGCAAAGAAGGGCATGATTTAACCTCCATGTCTATTGAGGGGATGAACCACCAGGCTCATAGCCTGAGCCATCTTGCAGCCTCCTCATGTTCAGGGAGGACCAGCATCTCTGGTGTGAGGGCTTGCTGAGCCCTTTTCAGGGATGCTCAGCCGCCTTTGGCATTCACCTTCCACCCAGCTCTCCTCTTGGCTCCAGAAGCTGTAGCAGGCACAGTGGCACATCCTGGTAAAGCCATGGCAGCAGACAGGCTAAATCAGGGAACTGGCGAGTCTCAAACCCATCGGTGAGTCCGGAGAAGACAGCTGAAGTAGGCACTGTGGTGTGGCGAGAGCTAGCCTGGTCAGACGTCCAGCATGCCGAGGTCAGGCCACCACCAGTCATCTTGACTTTTGTCTGGCCGCTGGCCTTGGACGACCGTAGAAGAGAAAATGAGGCCAGTGACGGTGCAACTTGGCCTCACTCAAACCTAGTTTGTGTACAAGTGAAGCCATCATTCAGGATGTCTTTGGCCTTCTTTGAAAATGAAGGACAAACACCCTCCCACCCCACATAGCTGACCAGTTTCCGATCTCTTTGGCACGGCATCTTTGGCAGTTCTTCTTTCTTGCCACTAACATGACCCCAGTCCTAGTTCTGACCCTCCATCGCCTTTTGCCTCGATTATCACCATAGCCTGCTAATCTGTCCAGCAGTTTAATCTTTTCTCTCCTCTCTAGTCCATTCCCCAAAACTGATGTTTCTAAGCCTCCGTTTAAGAAGTTCCAATGATTCCTTCTTACCTTTAAGATCAAATATGGACTTTTCCGTTTGGAATCACTTTACCATCTGACTCTAGCTTATCCTTTAAAGTTTTAAAAAATTATTTATTTTTAACATTCTTTTTAAATTTTTAGTTCCCAATTCTTTCCCTTTCTCTTATTCCTCCTCCACCTATTGAGAAGTCAAGCCATATATCAATGATACAGGTGAAATAATGCAAAAATATCCATATTAGCCGCATTACAATTTTTAAAAGTGAGAAAATTTTACTTTGGTTTGTACCCAGAGTGGACCAGTTCTCTTCCTGGATATACATGACATTTTCCATCACGAGTCTTTTGGAATTGCCTTGGATCAATATATTGGTCAGAGTAGTCAAGTCTTTCACAGCTGATCATCATTACAGCATTGCTGTTACTCTGAACCATGAGATTTTGGTTCTTCTCGCTTCACTTTACATCAGTTCACTTAGGTCTTTCCCTGTTTTTCTGAATCTGTCCTACTTGTTATTTTTCAAAGCACAATGAATTCCACCACAACCACATACCACAGCTTGTTCAGCTGTTGCTCAATTGATGAGCACTTCCTCAATTTCTAATTCCTTGCTACTGCAAAAGGAGCTGCTATCAACATTTTAGTACACGTATGTCCCTTTCTCTTGTCTTTTTGTGATCTCTTTAGGGGACAGATCTAGTAGTGGTATTACCGGGTCTTAGTTTTATAGTCCTTTAGGTAGAGTTCCACATTTTTTGCCAGACTGGAGGGGATGTGGGAAATTGAAAACATGCACTGCTGGTGGAGTTGTGAACTGATCCAGCTCTTCTGGAGAGCGATTTGGAACTCTGCTCAAAGGGCTTTAAAACTGTGCATCCCTTTGATCCAGCAATATCAGTACTGGGTCTGTATTCTCAAGAGATCATAAAAAGGGTAAAAGATCTGCTTGTACAAAAGCATTTATAGTAGCTCTTTCTGTGGTAGCAAAAGACTGGAAATTTAGGGGGATGTCCGTCGATTGGGGAATGGCTGAACAAGTTTTGGCATATGATTGTAATGGAATACTAAGAAATGATGAGAAGGATGACTTATGAAAAACCTGGAAAGACCTACACGAGCTAACTCAAAGTGAAGTAAGCAGAGCCAGGAGAACATTGAAAATGGTAACAGCAATATTATATCATGAACATTTATGAATGACAGCTATTCTCGGCAATGTAGTGATCCAAGAAAATTCTCAAGGACTCATGTTGAAAAATGCCATCCATCTCCCAAGAAAAAAATGGAGGGAGTCTGAATCCAGACTGAGACATACTATGGTTCACTTTATTTCTTCACTTTTATTTTGTTTGTTGGAGTTCTTTCTCATAAAATGCCTAAAGTGGAAAGAGGTTTTAAGCTATTAGGCATATAAAATATCTATCAAGTTGCTTGCTGTCTCAGGGAGCAGGGAGGGGAAGAGAGAGAGGCAGAGGCAGAATTTGACTCAAACTTAAAAAAAAGAAACAAAGGGTAAAAGTATTTTTTTTTCATGTAATCGAGGAAAAAATCCTCAGACAACTTTTTCTCCAGAATGTTTGGATTAATTTACAAATCCACCAACAGTGCCTTAGTACCTTTTTTTCTTCATCACCACTAGCATTTGTCATTTCTGATAGGGGTGAGGTAGTACATCAAAGTTGTTTTAATTTGCATTTCTGTAATCATTTTTGATTTAGAGCATTTTTATATGACTGTAGATTTAGAGCACTTTTTTTCACTTAACTATAGATAGCTTTGATTTCTTCATCTGAAAATTCCCTGTTTGTATCCTATGACCACTTATCAATTGGGGAATGTCTAATTTTAATAAATTTAATTCAGTTCCCTATATATTTAAGGAATGAAGCCTTTATCAGAGAAATTTGCCGCAAAATGTTTTTGATTTCATTGTCTATGGTAATTTTTAGCAAAAAATAGCTTCTCTCATTATCTCTTTTTTTTTTTTACATTTATTAATATTCATTTTTAACATGGTT
>NW_025372779.1:0-2492 GCF_016433145.1 Gracilinanus agilis
GGGAGGGAGGGAGGGAAGGAGAGCAGATGAGAGCAGATGAGAGGAGAGGAGAAGAGAGGAGAGGGGAGGAGAAGAGAGGAGAGGAGAGAGAAGAATGCAAGGATCCAGGACAACTTCAAAGAACTCATGATGAAAAAGATTATCCACAGCTATAGAAGTAACTGACTGAAGCATGCATTCTTCACCTTTTTTCCCCAAGTGAATTTTTCTCTAGCTAAGCAATGTGTCTTCCTTCACAACATAAAAAACATGGAAATATCTATTATATAATAGCACATATATAAACTACTGCATATTACCTGCCATCTTGGGGAAGGCAGAGAGGTGGAAGGGAAGGAGAAAACATGTATAGCAAAATGTCAGAAAACAATTATTGAAAATTGTACCAACAAGTAATTGGGAAAAATAATTTTAATTTAAAGAAATTGTACATTTTAAAGCTCTCATACTGGAAACTTGGAATGCATGGTTGGTGTGGTCAGAGGGCAGGTCTCCTCAGGTATAGCCTCAGGTATATCCCATTATAAATAATCTGCACAAGATATCTCTGTGCCTCTATTTCCATTTCTGGTTGTAGAGAGAGAGAGTAATGTTCTTTGTGCCAAAAATTAAAACATCTACACAAATAAGATAGTGGATGAACTTTTTGGCAGAAAGGTACTATAGTAAAATGAAAAGTAATTGAATCATCCACAAATAGTGGAACTACTGTGGAAATATCCAGACTATGCTTGGAACCCCAGCCGGTTCATTCTGTAGTACATTCATATACCTCAAGGACTTTTAGGAAAGATTCTTAAATCATCCTTTAGCAAGAGCCCCTCCCAAATTTTCTTCAGAGTTAAAGTTAGGGTCGGAGTGGCAGGAGGGAGGAATAAAGAAGGGGAAACAGAAGAGGTGGAAAGGGAAAACATGTTGCATAAATAACTAAACAGGGCCATTAACTGTGAATGATTGATTGCTTGAAATAGTGGTCCTTAACCTACCCCATAATTAAACAGGATAGCTAACTACTTCCATGTGGTCGGAGTGAGCACTGTGGTAGTGATGCCTGCAGTGAGAGGCAGGATAGAGTGCTGGACTTGAAAATCAGAAAGCCCAGGATTCAAATTCTGCCCTAAACACTTACTAGCTATGTAATCCTGGACCAGTCACCTAATTTCTCTCAGCCTCAGTTTGCTCATCTGTAAAATATGGCTAATAACAGCACAGTCTTTACAGAAGTGTAGCAAAGACTAAATAAGATTATATACTCAAAATGCTTTGCAAACTTTTGTAGTTCAGACATTTTCTATTTATGTTCAACTCATCATAGCTGATATTCAGGGTGAATGAAAAATATTTTTTGTTATTTTAAACTGTTGAAACTTAAAACTGAACTAAGACTTTTGGTATGCTGCATCTACAAGAATAATACAAGGTAAATGGGCAGGCGTGACAGTGGGGAAATGCAGGGAGAACATAGCCAAATGAGTTCAAGAAAGACTACTTCTACTTTTCAGCCACTCATTTCAGGAAAGTTGCAGAGAAAACTAAGTTAGCAAAGCAGATGGGGAGGGAAAAGACCAACCCATCCCTATTTGCCCTCAGCACTACATATTGTTGGTGTCAAATCATTTCAGTCATGTCTAACTCTTTCTGACCTCAACTGGGATTTACTGGAGTGGTTTGCCATTTCCTTCTCCGGCTCATTTGACAGGTGAGGAAACTGAGACAAACAGGGTTGAGTGACTTACCCAGGATCACAGAGCTAGTGAGTGTCTCAGGCCAGATTCGAACTTGGGAAGATGAATCTTCCTGCCTCAAGACCCAGTACTGTGCCAATTAAGCTGGGTTATCCACGCATCACTAAAGATTGAGAGTGGAGGGAATTTAGCATTCCAGTCCAATCTCATTTTATGGACTAACAAAACCAATGACAGAAGAATTGCAGTGGTTTGTCCAAGGTCACACAGCTAATAAATGAGAGACCCAAGGACTCAACCCCCTTGTGTTTTGATTCTTCCATAACCAAGTCCAATCTACGGTCTCTTTCAGTTCTAAAACAAATGGAACCATAACTATCGTACTCCCTAGCTGAACTATCATCCCGTAACATATGAATGAGCCTGGCGATCTGAGATGGAGAGGGAGGGATGAGGTTCTAAATCTGAAGTGTCCTGTAGGTATCTCAGAAACAAACCCTTAGAGACCCCACCTGATGAACTGTGCCTTAGGACTGACCTATTTTTCTTGGAGAGAAAATAGAATATAGATTTAAATGCAGCAGTACTCTGGAAACTGCAGGATGAACCCTGTAAGAAAATAAAACAATAAGGAAGGAAACCTGAAAATGGGCTGGGGACGGCACAAACATCATGCTACCTAAATTAAATTGAACTGACTTGCTAATTTACTTCTCTTCTTCCCTTATCTCGCTCAAAATAAATAAATAAATAAATAAATGAAAGAAACCCTGTCCTTTAGTCAATCTCTAGCAAATATATATATAT
>NW_025372780.1:0-2432 GCF_016433145.1 Gracilinanus agilis
GAAGGAAGGAAGGAAGGAAGGAAGAACATATGGCAGCCCAAGGACAAAATCAGCCACAAGTGTTTGTGAAAAATGATATGAAATATAGCAACTGTATTCTTTACGATTAAAAAAATACAGTTAAGGAGAAGTATAGTTGGGGTAGGGAAAGATCTGCCCATTCTCAGTTGGCTTATTTTAGCAATACTGGTGCAAGCATCAACTATAAAATACACACAGATACATACTTCTGAGCTTATTTATTTAGATAAGAGATGATGTCTCACAGTTTAAAAGAAGGGAAATGCGGAGTGGCAAACACCATTGCTGCTGCTATGGTCCCTTTGCAGTCCTGAAACAAATGTCGCATCTTCCTTTATCTCTTCTCATTATCCTTAAAAATCTAACACTAAATTCACATCCCTTTGTGAAAATCTCTGCCTGCCTGACCAAGGTCTGCCCTTGAGTTAGTCTCCTCTTTTCCCAAACTAGACAAATACCAGAGGATTTTGTGAATAATCAACTCTTTGCCAGTGATGTTACATTTAAATTTTTAAATACAAATGACAGCCATTAAATACTGCCAAATCATCTCTGGAGAGAGATCTTTCTAAGATCCAGGATTTACGAAACAAGACATAAGGGACAGGAGAAAAGTCTCAGCGTCATATTGTTTTCCAAAACTCTGATAAGACTAATAGAATAGATTATCTCATATTCACAATGATTCTCTGTAAGCAGTTTATTTCTCCAGCTTCACCAAATGCCATTTTGGGGGGGAAAAAATTCACACAGTCCCTTCCTCTGATTACCTGATTCTTCTCAGAACTTCTATTTTAAGGAATGTTCCCATGTCCTTCACATTTTTATTCTTCCCTAGGTTTCAGTCCTGACTCTCAGGACTCTACTATTCCTGCAGTGAATACATTCTCAGTCTTTCCTCCCCACAATCCTTTTAAGCTTCCTTTTAGGTGTTATCTTCTCTTAATAAAATATAAGCTCCTTGCCATTCCCCAACTGATAAATGGTAAAAGGATATAGATAGGAAAATTTCAGATGAGAATCTAAAAGCTATCAATTATCATATAAAAGTGCTCTAAATAATTAATAGTTAGAAAACTGAAAATTAAAGCAATTCTGAGGAAGCAGCTAGCTAGCTCAGTGGATTGAGAACCAGACCTAAAAACAGAATGTCCTGGTTTCAAATCTGGATTCAGACACTTTCTAGCTATGTGACCCTGGGCAAGTCACTTAAGCCCCATTGCCTTGCCCTTACTGCCCTTTTGCCTTGAAACTAATACACAGTACTGATTCTAAGCCAGAAGATAAGGGTTTTTAAAAAAAAACAACTCTGAGGTAATGCTGCACACCAATCAGATTGGCTAAGATGACAGAAAAGTAAAATGACAAATACTGGAAAGGGTGTGAAAAAACAGGCATACTATTACACTATTGCTGGAGCTGTGAATAAGTACAACCATTCTGGAGAAGAATATGAATCTATGCCCTCCCTTTGAGCCAGCAATATAACTAATAGGTCTGTACCCCAAAGATATCAAGAATAGGGAGAAAGGATACTTATACAAAAATATTTATAGTAGCTTTTTTTGGTGTTGACAAAGAATTGGAATCTGAGGGTCTGGGGCATGGATGAAAAAAATGTGGTATATGATTATAATTTAATACTGTTGTACCATAAGAAATGACAAACAAAATGATCAGAAAAAGCCTTAAAAGACTTATGTGAAGTTATACAAAGTGAAATGAGCCAAACCAGGAGAATGTTGTAATAACATGCAATAACATATGACCATCATCTGTAAATGCAAGGATTCAGGAAACAAAAGATTATCCACTGCTACAGAACCTGGTAAACTCTGAATGCAGACTGAAGCCATTATTTTCTTTGTTTCCTCTATGAATTTTTCTCTAATGCAAGTGATAATGTGTTTTCTTTCACAAGAAAGAACTGAACATGGTAATATGTATTATATGATAACAAATGTGTAGTCCAAACCATATTACATGCCTTCTTGGGGGAAGGGGAAAGTTGGAGAAAGGGAGAGAACATGGTTTACAGAATGTCAACAAACAACTATTGAAAACTGTACTGACAGTCTGGAAAATTAAAAAAGAAAAAAGAAACTATGCCCTAAGAGCTAAAAAATGCAGATGATATGATGGTCTACTTAAAAAATCCTAGAGAATCAACTAAGAAGCTTGTAGAAATAATCAACAACTTTAGCAAAGTTGCAGGATACAAAATAAATGCACATAAATCATCAGCATTTCTATACATTTCCAACACACTAGAGCAGCAAGAAGTAGAAAGAGAAACACCATTTAAAATCACCCTAGACAATATAAAATACTTAGGAATCTATCTACCAAAACAAACACAGCAATTATATGAAAACAACTACAAAACACTTTCCAAACAAATAAAACTGGAT
>NW_025372781.1:0-3045 GCF_016433145.1 Gracilinanus agilis
ATATATATGTATATATATATATATATATGACAGTGATCATGCTCCTTCCTGTTCCCCCTTTCCCCAGTCTTCTCTTCTCCGTGCTAACCATCCCAAGTTCCTTTAATTCATCCTCCTAAGGCATGAACTCAAAGTTTTTCACCCTGCTTTTTGCCCTCTTGGCTGTTCTCCAGCTAATCAGCATTGGGGCTTTCTTACTGTTTCTTGTGACTAACCTCTAGATTATATCCATAAAAGCTAACTTTCTCGGAAGTCATTTCCCATGTGGAATAGAGACCCACAGAGAGCCTTGCCCACTTTAATTCCAGCTGCAAGACCCCAGTCATCTTGAGAACTCCAATAAAAGAAGCTTTCATTCCTTTCTAAGGAATGATTGAATGTTGCCCCCACAGGCAGAATGAGCACGGAACACATGTGACTATATGCATGTGTTTGGGTCATTTTCCCTTTCTCAGAAATGAACTCTGTTATCCAGACTTAAATTGGAAGAAGGAAATAAATGGAGCCTCTCCCTGAACTCTAATCTTCCTTAGTTACTCACGCCCCGGAGAACACTGCACTGCTTTTCAGAAGATAATAATTAAGCCCAAAATGAGGTTCAGCAAGCTTTCCTTATCTTAAATTAGGATAAGATTAAGGTCTGGGCTTCTGTTTGTGTTAGGTTTGGGGAAATAATGGATGTCTACTTTCAGGTTTCATAAGCACATGAGCATATTTATTTCTTGTTGAATTTGTAGTTTTCACTGGCCACTCAACCTGTCTGTGCTTTGTTGTTAAAGGCACTAACCAGAGAGGAGGGAAATCTTGGCAGGTTTATATATTTTCAGTGGGATTGTGGGGTTGATTTTTTTTTTTTGCAGATTGTGATTTTAAAGTCTGAAACTGCAATTCATACATGAAAGAATTAGCACAAAGCATTTAAAAAATCATTCTTCCTTTTTTTCTTTTAAATGCCAAAGTGAAGGAAAATATACTGGTCTATTTACAAGTTGCTATGTGCAGCAGTTATGTGAAATTTGTGCTGTGTAATGGATTATGGAAAATAGCTTTGAACAGACTAAATACCCATTTCATTTTATCAAACCGTGTTTTAACAAATCCAATAATTATGCAACTCCTTATTTTTTTTTAAAACTTTTCCAAAGTATGGTAAACAAGCATGAGGTTTTCCTCATTTGCACACAAAAAAATGGACTTATGGGCTAAGGGTGATTTATGTACTGAAGTAATTTAAATTCCATACTTTCAAAGCCACAATGCATATGTTACGTGCTTGTAATTATGCTCCTCAGGGTGTGCAAGCCCAAAAGGTGGCCGAGTCAGACACAGAAAGAGAAAGGAGATTGATGATATGGTATTTTGCTAATACAATGCAAAAGGCACCAACAGATTATGAAGCTCCTACTGGCCTATTCTACTAACACTGTCTAAATTGTGTATTCAGCCTTACTTTTGCACTGATCTCTCACTTACAGCAAATGCCTTTATTATAAAGAATGAACAATCCGCTAGGGGAAAAAAGGCATATGGGAAAACAGGACATTATTTTCAACATCTTAGAGTTGTTGGTTAAAGAATTCTAAAGGAGTTATTTTTCTGTCCTTTTTCTTTATTTTATACATGTTGTTATTTACAGATGGCCTCTTTTGTTATCAATCTATTTTAAAATTATAAAGGGAAATGGGAAAAGGGAAAAAATAGCTTGAGGAAGACAAGCAGTTATTTTAAGCAAGATAATGCACTAATGTCCCATGGTAGTAAATTTTGCCAAAAGAAACTGGAATATTTTAATATAGTTCCTTTCACTTAAAAAACGACAGATTTTAAAGTTGTAATCACTGTATCCTGTGGATTCCAAAACAGAGATGTTATAGTAATGCTTGGACTTCCCACAGTTTGCTAGGCATTCTCTTATTCTAAAGTGTTGGGTGACCTTCAAGCAGTCCTGCATATCTCCAAGAAATACAATGAGCCTGGGTAAATACATTTTCTTAAATCACACCATACTAAAGAGAGACATTAGGGTAGTTGCCATCATGTTTAAATGGTCAACCAGTTTGAGTCAGCTAAACTTTTGACTCTCCTGAATGTCTTCTTAATATTCATTAAAAATACCTTTTCTTTTTAACTTTTTTTTGAGGAAGTGTTTTAACTCCATTCCCCCTCCTAAAAAAATACATTTGTTTCTTTAATGCAGATATGTACACAGATACTTCTGTTTATGCAAAAGAGAAAGGAATCATCACAATTTTCCAAGATTCAAGTTTTCAGGAAAAGTATTACATTCTTAATAAGGTGTCAAAAATCAAAGAGGTTTTCATGTAGCATTGGTATTTCTATCCTCCATGGTTGACTATTTCAAATCAAGATTTCTACGGATCTATTACATGTACTTGAGAGGAAAACTAGGAAACCTACCTATAAAGAGTTGTTTGAGGTATCTTGAGACATATGAAGGAAGATAGTACCTGAAAGGGATACTGTAGAAGAGATCCCTGCATTGAGAGAGATTAGACAAGATGACCTATAAGTTGTTTTTTTTTTTTTTTACAACCCTCAGAGTCTATGATTCCATGAGGAAATTAATAGTTTACTGTTAGATTCTTCTAGTCTCTTTTCATCTGAATTCTTCTGAGATTAAAGCAAATATGCATGTTCTTTTCTGAGTTTGGTTATTAGATCAGGAATATTTAAACATTTTAGAGAAATAAGAATTTCCTCTGGTCAAATTTTTTAGGTTGATACCATCATTATCAGGGGTCCCTTTTCCCCAATAACATTTAAAGAAAGAAAAAATGGACATTTTGAAGGCTAGGGAGAGCCAAAGTGATTCTAATGATAAAGCAAAAGAAATTATCATCCCTATTCATTTATCTTGTAAGGAATAGATATTATAAAAATTGTGTCTTGCTTTGGAAGGTGTCCTTATTTAAACTTATTCTTGTCTTTCTCTTTTTCTTTCTTTCTCTCTCTCTCTCTTTCCTTCTCTTTCCCTCTCTCTTTTCTCTCTTTCTTTCTCTTTCTCCCTCTCTCTCTCTTCCTTCC
>NW_025372782.1:0-8370 GCF_016433145.1 Gracilinanus agilis
TAAAATATGTAAAATATATATATATATAACTTCCATTTCTCAACCTTCTCAACCCCAAGGAAAATATGTCCATCAGATCTGATTGTTGCCATCATAGATATTATTTCAGTCATTTCAGTCATGCCTGGTTTTTTGTGACTCTAGTTAGGATCCTTACAGATGAGGAAACAGGGTTAAGACTTGCCCAGGGTTACACAGCTATTAAGTGTTTTGGATTGAATCTGAACCCAGATCTTCCTGTGCTCTATCGACTCTGGCAGATAGAAAGATTATCACTTTGGTATTAAAATGGACCTCAGAAGTCATGTAGTCCAAGTGCCTCATTTTACAGAAGAAGAAACTGAGGCCCAGGAAAGTTAATGGACTCACCCAGATCTGGTCTTGGAGAATTCTTGAGCCATAGCAGGCTTCAGTTATTATCTGCTCTTATCAGATTGTTCTGTTTATATTACTACAGCTGTGGTATATATATTCCTCTTTTCTTTGAATTAATTCACTGATATGATAAGTCACAACTCAATACAGCAAGTGCTTAGAGAGATAGATAAATAGAGCTCTGCCTGGTCAGTAAGTCTTTATTAATTATTCACTATACTCTCAGGATTGTGCTCAATTAGGGATAAAAAGAACAGCAGACAACATTCCCTGCCCTCAAGGATTTTGTGTTCTTGTGGAGAAAGAATACATAAATAAGTGGGTAAGACAGAGAATACATGAAGGTAATCTGAGAAGGGAAGCACAAAGGGCCAAGAAGAAGACTCAAAGAGAGGGAAATTGTGTCCACTGGAATGGGCAAGAAAAGTATCACTGGATGAAAACAGATTTGAAGAATGGGATAATCCAACATAAACTGAAAAGCCACTCACTAGACAAGAGAATCAAATACATTAGGCTCTCGAATCCCACTCTATCCCCTGATTTAACAGATGGGGAAACTGAGGCTGGGAGAAATTAAGGGACTTTCCTAAGGCCACATAGGTGGCAAACAGAAGAGCCAGTATTCCAGTTCCAAAACCATCTGGTCTCGCTCCTTGAAAAATGGGAGCAAAGACAAACATTGGCCTGGGCCACTTTTCCCATCTGCCTCTGTGCAGAAGGGGGACCCCACTCTGACTTGTCTCACTCGAGGCCTCGGACCCTGCGAAGGCCCTGGATGTGCTTTTTTGGCAGGGCTGGGTCCTAAAAGCCCAGCATAATAACCCTGACAAACAAGGGTGTGTCCCTTTCTGTTGCTTTGAGCAGCCACCTCTCTAGAAACAGGGTGCTTCCTGTATGGCCCAACCCTCAAGCAAGTGGGGCCACCTAGGCTGGGCAGGAGCCAGAAGCCACTTAACCTCCTGTTTGCTGGTGGGTATCTCTCTGCACTTATCAGAGCCCATGTGGCCATCCAGGAAGCAAAAAGCCGATAGGACACCCCCAGATAAGGGAGATTCTGAACAGCATCAGAGCAAAAGAACACTTGACTGACCTCCAGTGTTAGAGCAAGTAGAAGGACATTCTTTAGCTTTCAAAGATGCTTCCAAAATCAACCAATCAACATTTATTAAGCACCTACTATGTGCCAGGCACTGTGCCAAGTGCCAGGAGATACAAAAAGAGGTAAAAGACAATCCCCGCCGTCCAGGAGATTACCACCCAATAGGGGAGAAAAATAGGCCAACAAATATATACAGAATGAATGAGAAATAACAACTAAGAGAGAGAGAGGGCACTAGAATTGAGAGGTTGGGGAAGGATCCCTGGAGAAGGTGGGATTTTAGTTAAAGGAAGTCAGGGAGATCAGTCAGCAGAGTAGAAGAAGGAGAGAGTTCTACAGAATTTGCTTTTTGCTGCTTCTTTTCCAGTAGATTCCCTCTACTATCCACACAGTAAACTCAGTGCCGATGTGACACACAGGCCATAGAATTGGCTCCTTTTAAATCTTGATGGTGTCATTTTAAATTAAAAAAATCAAGTCATTATATGACTGTTCTCTGTTTGGCTTTTTTTTTTAATGATTGTAGCATATGCTTCTCCAGATGCCATCACTGATCACGTTGGACCAGGCACTGCAGCTGAAAGCGAGGGGATGATTTTCTAAATTTCCTTCCCACTAAATATGGGTATGCCTAGTCCCTTGCCTACTTGAATTACTGAGCAAAGCAGATGTTGAGGAAAAGTGTCAGAGCCAGAAGATCCAGTAAAGAGAAAGCAAAAAGAAAAACTGGGCTCCAGATTTTTTGCACAGTTTTTCCCTTTATTGCTAACTTTTGATGACATTCATTCATTCAACCAATATTCTGTCCTTGCTATAGACAAGGCACCAGGAGAGGAAACACAACCTCATTCAACACTTTTTAAGCATCTACTATGCACAGACAACTGAGTTTACGACTGACCAAGCTTATGAAGATGGGGAAAAGCCAACACCGTTCCTGTCCTCAAGGAGCTTACATCTAGGTTGAAGGATGAAATAGCTACACAGATAATTATAAATTAGAATGGAAAACATACACACAAAAAATTGAACAGAGAGTTAAGAGACAGGCCCACTTTCCTTCTAGGGGAAGGTACCAGGGAAAGGTAATTGGCAGTTGACTTGAGGAGAGAGAAGGATTCCTACAATGGTGTTGATGGAGTCTATTCCAAAAGTAACCAACCCATAGCCAAATGCCCTAAGCTCTGGGCTTATATAGGCAGGTTTATACTTAGGGGGGTCTCCCTAATTCACATCTCTTTGATTCATTTTGTCCCAAAAGTTTTCTCCAAAAAATCTCACTATAAAGTTGAAATATAGCAAACATGTCTTTGTCTCCAAGAATGAGGGTAAAAGGATGTCGCTTGTGTTCCAGTATTAAAGTGAATAGTGCCTCTGAAATAAAGACAACCTTCATTCATCCTTTAAAAATGCAAAAAAGACTCATGAAAACCTTTTAACAATTTATATAATTCTCTTCCCTATTTAGTGAGTCCCGCTTTTCCTCCAGGGCCTTATGTCATCCCAAAGACTCCCCAGCAGCAGGTGAAGGGTTTCATTTCCCCTCCCAAAGAAAGTAAGCCTTGGAACCAATACCTAGTATTGATTCCAAGACAAAAGATAAGATTTTTGTTTGTTTGTTTTTTATTGAGTTTGGGAGTTGAAAGAGGAACAATTCTCATTCTGTCACACCTACTTTGTCAAGGTAATAATTCATGGCAATGACTTAGGGTGAAGTTCTAATAATTTTTTGGTCCTTCCCTACATGACTCAGTTCCTTATTGCTCCTCCAGCGGTAGAGTCATGGATGTCATATTTCGGATTGAAATAGGTCCAGGAACTTGGGAGTATGCCCAAGGAACAAACCAAAATTCACCTCAATGACTCTCAGCCATTTAAAGAGTATCACAAAAGACTAAATTGTCAAAGATTCAACTTAACAAAAATTTACCAAGTGCCTACTCTATTCTAGATACTGTTTTAGGTCCTGGGAATATGAAGATTATAAAATTGTCCCTCCTTAAGGAGTTTACCTTTTACTGGGGGAGAGCGGGAGAGGGGAAGATTCACATAGAAAGAAAAATTTAATACAAAAAAATATAGAAAGTAATTTCAGGGGGAAGAAACTAGCTACTGCTTGGGAGGGGAGAGGCAACAGAACCAAGTTACACTTCATGTAGGGGACATGAGCTACTTCAAAGTAGCAAGGATGCTGAGAGGCAGAGATGAGGAAAGAGTATATTCCAGACATAGAAGACTCAGATGCTCTAGCACAAAATTCTAGTCTTAGAAGAGTAAGAGAGTCATTTCAATAGGACATAAAGTGTGTGAAGAACAGTAATGAGCAGTCAATCTGAAAAAGTATACTAAAGTGAAATTGGGAAAGGTCTTAAAAAAAACAAACAGGAAAATTGGTATTTTATTTGAAAGTCAATTGGGAGTCCTAAAAGTTTCTTGAGCAGGGGATTCCCATGTGTGCTTTAGGAATAGAAATTTGACAGCTATGTGGAGAATGAATTGGAGAGTGGAAATACCGGATGAAAGGAGGCATATTAGGAGGCTATTGTAATAATCTAGTTAGTAAGAAGTGATGAGGGCCTGAATTAACCTATGTAAGTGAAGAAAAGATGATTTATGTGAGAAATGTTGCATTGTTGAGGCAGAAACAAGATATGGAATGACTGAAAGTGAAGAACTGGGGATGGTAACTGAGATTGTAAACCTAAGTGGTATCCCCAACAAAAAAATGCAGAAATCAGGAAGAAGAGAGGGTTTGGAGGGAAAGAAAATGAGTTTTGTTTTGGACATGTTTGAGATACCCATAGGACAGATAATGAAAGTTATCCAATTGGCAGGGGGCAAAGCAGAACAAGAGACATTAGAGCTGGATATATAGATCTAGGAGTCATCTACATAGAGAAAATAATGGACCCAATAGGAGCAAAATCTGCTAGGGCTCCCCATAAAAAGGCAAGGATGGGGGCAGCTGGGTAGCTCAGTGGATTGAGAGCCAGGCCTAGAGACAGGAGGTCCTAGGTTCAAATCCAGCCTCAGACACTTCCCAGCTGTGTGACCCTGGGCAAGTCACTTGACCTCCATTGCCTACCCTTACCACTCTTCCACCTATAAGTCAATACACAGAAGTTAAGGGTTTAAAATAAAAATAAAAAATAAAAAATAAAAAAAATACTTTATTTTAAAAAAAAAAGGCAAGGATGGGGGCAACTAGGTGGCTCAGTGGAGAGAGAGCCAAGCCTGAAAATGGGACATCCTGGGTTCAAATCTGACCTCTGACACTTCCTAGCTGTGGACCCTGAGCGAGTCACTTAACCCCAGTCCCACTCTACTGCCTTGGAACCAATACTTAGTGTCAATTCCAAGATGGAAAGTAAGGGTTTGAAATAAAAAAGGCAAGGATGTTATTCCTGAGCCTTGATTGGCAGAATCTAAGGAGAAGAAGGGGAAGACTTAAACCATTAATGTGACTTCCTAATTTACTAAAATAATAGAAATAACCAGTCCCCAAGGAGTCCGTGTTTCTGAGAAAGATGACCCATAACCACTTGAGACATCTAAGCCTGCCCTGATGAGCAGATACTTTTCTGTAGGGAGATAAAAGAACTATATTTTCCTGAATCAATGCCGTCTTCTTGCCGAACATCTTTTCCAAGGTACAGTTAAGTCTTCTTTCATTGATTGTGAAATGGACTACAAATGTCTTATCTCATTCCATTCTTGAATCTAACTTCGCACACTAGCCTGGGTCAAGGCTGGTCTACACACAGGAATTGGTGTGGTTACCAATAGAGTACAAATAATGGATCACATGTGTCACACTTGGGTGAAACATTGGCTAATTTTGCTAACTTTCCCCCTTCCCTTCTTTGTATGCTTTGCAATAAGACATAGTTCTCTGATAGACAAAGAGGGATATTTGAGAAAATAAAAGTAATAAATAAAACATAGAAATAAAATATTAAAATACAAAAAGAAAAGGAAGTCTCAGATGAGAAGTCTGGGCTAAAGTACAAACCTGGAAGTCATTTTTCGTAAATGTGATTGTGGAACCTGTAGAATTCAATTTAAGGCTATTATCATTCATTTTCAAAGAAGACCAATGACCTCACGAGGGTGATATCCTGACTTGGACATAAATTGGACTCATGAAGCAGAGTCACACAAAGTCATCAACTTCACTCTCTCGTCCAGAACCATCGAAGTCCAGGAACAAGACAAAAGTCAAGACAACTGGTGATGGCCCAGAATGCAGGATCATCTCAGTGTCTGCTATATGACCAAGCTCTAAGCATTCCACTTTGGCCACCTTCATGGCTTTTTGAATAAATTGTTCTTATCTGCCCATTCCATTTAGGGTAGACATCTCCCTACCCCACCAATGGAGAGAGGGTCAAGAGAACTACCAGTTAAAGCAATGTCAGGTTCTTTCTCTGACTCAAATTTCTCAGATATGAAATGGGGGTAACTCTAACACATCTCAGAAAGATAACAATAATGAGGAACATATTTAGCACATGAAGCATCATGGTATGATGGAAAGAGCATTGGCTTTGGAGTCAGAAGACGTGGGGTCAAGACCTAGCCCTGATCCATACTAGCTACAGGCTATGCCTGTGCCCAAGATATTTTACTTCCCTACTTCTCAGTATCCACCTCTATAAGATGGAAAAATAATGCTTGTATTATCTATCTCATAGGATGCCTTGAGAAATATGCTTTGTAGACCACAAAGCACTTAGGTAAAATATAAGCTTAGGATGGGTGACTAATTCAGCACCCACTATTCACAAGATACATACTAATTGATGAAGATGGAAAAACAATTATTGCTCAAAAGTAGGCTTTTTTAAAACCTTTTTTTAACCAATAAAATAAAAAAGACAAGTCTATCTAAATTAATTTGCTTCTTTAAACTACCCAAAAATTATTTCACAGAGTTGGAAAAGATAATAAAATTCATCTGAAGAACAAAAGGCTAAGAATATCAAGGGAATTAATGAAAAAATATATGAAGGAATATGGCTTAGCTGTCCCAGATCTCAAACTGTATAATAAAGTGGCAAAACAATCTGGTACTGGCTAAGTAGAAAATGATCATAATAATCTCATGTTCAACAAACCCAAAGATCTAAGCTTTTGGAAGAAGGACTTACTTTTCACAAAAACTACCAGTAAAGTTGGATGCATTTATTTTGTTTGTTCAAAACCTTTTAAATTTCAATTAGTCAAAAGATGTTGGTGGAGTTAGAAACCAATATAGCCATTCTGGAGAACAATTTGGAACCATGTCCAAAGGGCCATAAAACTGTTCATACTTTTTGACTCAGCAATACCAATACTAAGTCTGTATCCCAAAGAGATCATAGATAGGGAGGAAAGACCTACTTGTACAAAAATATTTATAGCATTTCTTGTGATGGCAGAGAATTGGAAACTGAAGGGTTGTCCATCAATTGGGAAATGGCTCTAAAAATCGTCACATATATAATTTTAATGGAATACAGTTGTGCCTTAAGAAAAGGCAAACAAACAAACAAAAATCTGGGAAGACTTATATGAAGTGATACAAAGTGAAGTGAACAGAACCAGAGAATTTTGTACACAGTAACAGCAATCATGTATGATGATCAACTATGATGAATTAACTATGGCAATGCAAGCATCTTGATTCTAGGACAACTCCAAGGGATCATGAGGGGGAAAAGCTGCCACAGCCATAGAAGGAACTGATGAAATGTGAATTCAGATTGAGGGACGCCATTCTTCACTTTATTTCCTCCATGAATTTTTCTCTAATGTAAGTGATATATGTTTTCTTTCACAACATGAACAAGGAAATATATATTGTTTAATAACACATGTACAATCTATATCATGTTGCCTGCTGCCTTGGGGAAGGGGAATGGGTAGGAGAGAGGGAAAGAACATGAACTGAAAAAATGTTGGAAAATGATTATTGAAAATTGTTATCAACATGTGAAAATTTTTAATTAAATTTGAAAAAAAGAAAACAAGATCACTCTCAGCCCACCCCCATCAGACACTGAAAGAGGACTTTAATGCAGAACTGTCTAAATAAGCCTCATAAATAGTTTCAAAGATAACCATGTGAGCAAAGTTTTGACCCACTCAAGAGTTTCTCATTCTCTATCACAAGTTTACTTTAATTCAATTCATATTTATGAGACATTTGCCATGTGGTAGGCCCTGGAATACAAACAAAAGGACCCAATTTTTGCCCACAAAGGACTTAAACTCTGTCCTAACCTTCTCAACTCAAAATCATGCCTCTGTCTCCTCTCATCCTAAAACTTCCCTCAGCCCCTGAGACATCCTTGGTCCCTAGATCATCCCATTGCCCCTACTGTGTCCTCACCAGAGAATATGTCTCTGCAAGTCCTGGCCCCCTTCTCACTTCTAAGAGATGAATTCTTCTTAGAGCCTCCATTTTGTGAAGGATACCATCCTGGCCTGCCTTTATTCCCTCACTGGCCCCATTCTTGACTTTCTGGACTTCAAAATCATGTCCCTTTCCCAGGTAACTTCATCCTCTCTCCCCTTTCAACAGCCTTTTGTGTGCTGGCTTCCACCATTAGATTGTAAGTTCCCCGAAGGCAAGTATTACCTTTGTTTTTTTGCATATATTTGAATCCCTAGAGTTTATGTGACAATGTCTGGCACATAGTAAGCACTTAACAAAAATGCTTGTTTCCTTCCTTCTTTCCTTCCAAAAGCTGAAATATAATAACACAAATATTATTGCTAAAGAAGGAAGGAAGGAAGGAAAGAAAGAAAGAAAGAAAGAAAGAAAGAAAGAAAGAAAGAAAGAAAGAAAGAAAGAAAGAAAGAAAGGAAGGAAGGAAGGAAGGAAGGAAGGAAGGAAGGAAGGAAGGAAG
>NW_025372783.1:0-12512 GCF_016433145.1 Gracilinanus agilis
TATATATATATATAGGATAAGTACCAGAGAAACCATTATACAAGATTGTTGGTTGTGACCAAACCAACAGCAGTCAAATCACTGGTACCCTGGGCTACTATTAGATTATTAATAATTTAATGATCTATTTGGAAGTGGAAAGATGTTCAAAGTTTAATGGATGGAAGGAAGTAGATAAGTAATAATAAACCAAAAGAGCCATTGAGAAATGAAGGACATTAAATCAGATATACATAAGATTTAAGTATGTTTAGAAAGGTATTATTTTAACTGAAAGCATTTAAAAAAACAGTACATGAAGAAACAGAATTGTCTATTAGTAGCATTAATCTGTGTAGAGATCTTAGCCATAACTTTTAATAGGTAGACTAGAAGGCATGAGCTGTACTAATTTTATGGAGTGGATATCAACTGGTATTGTCCTTTCTCCCTTAGACAAAATTAACAATTAGTCAAAGTAAAGGCCAAGGATTTTGTGAATATAATTTTAAAAGGTGATGAGGAAGGAATGAGGAAGGAAATGAGGAAGCAATTTATGTCTAAGAAATTATATCATCATAAATTTCCTGAGGTTGAGAATTCATAGTAATGAACTTGTCTAACTCCAATTCAATCACAACTAAGTTATACCTAACTTCTGACAATAAAGTTAAATTTGAGGAACTCATTT
Source organism: Gracilinanus agilis (assembly GCF_016433145.1). Classification (NCBI taxonomy): domain Eukaryota; kingdom Metazoa; phylum Chordata; class Mammalia; order Didelphimorphia; family Didelphidae; genus Gracilinanus; species Gracilinanus agilis. The sequence continues at coordinate 671 of NW_025372783.1, forward strand.
GCAAGAACTTGCATATCAGAACTTGAATTATAATATAATGATATGGATTTATCCAATGTACTAAGTCTACAGTTGCTTCATTAACCTCTAAGTCCTCTTTTGTCTTGCTCACTTCTGCCAATAGCTATGAAATAGACAACATTATTTCACTCCCCCTAATTCCCACAACAGAGGACATGTATTCAGTTGTACAAACACAACTCTGTTGTTGTGCCTTACAACAGAATTTCCCACCTTTTCCCATCAATATTTATTCACATGGTGAGCTTTTCTACTACCTCTCTATTTCTCTAAAGAATAAAAATCAGTAAAATCAGTAATTAAACTGTTTCATGTGAACTATATTTTAACATTTGTTTTATATACACAAATACAAACAGAGAGAACCATAGTATCATTTGTTCCTATGGGAGAGATCTCTAGGAACTACACAAATTAACTACCTGCCTTTTCTCATACTAGGGAAATTATGGAATCAAACTCAAAATTGGCACAGGTATAGATGTAATAGTCAAACTAGGAACAATACTTGGGAAGACTAAGGTTAAGTCTCTGGAGAATTCAAGCAAGATAAATTACAGTCACCCAAAGAATATATAAGGAGTATTTCTGCTTCCTGCAGATGCTTTTAAAAATGAAAAATCTAAGAGAATGCCAAGTAATATTAGCACATACTTTCATGGAAAATATATTTGTATTGCAAAAGTGGGAGCAGTTGACTTATTGGGAAATCTATGGTTTTATACTGAAACAAGAAAGATAATATATAGAAGAGGAAGAATAAAATACATTGATGCTCACCAGATACCAAAACAGATGCCATTCACATTCCATGATGATTCTCTAAGTGACATGTCTAAAAGAGTGGCAAAAGGGGACAGCTAGGTGGCTCAATGGATTGATAGCCAGGCCTAGAGATGGGAGGTCCTAGGTTCAAATCTGGCCTCAGACACTTCCCAGCTGTGTGACCTTGGGCAAGTCACTTTACACCCATTGCCTAGCCATTCTGGCTCTTCTGCCTTAGAACCAATACACAATATTGATTCTAAGACAGAAGGTAAAGGTTTCTAAAAAAAGTGGCAAAAGAATTGATCATAAATGTGAGACCACATAGAATAAAGCCATTGTTTAAAACTACCTAAAACATTTGATTTATTTGTTTTGTTTTGTTTTTTCCCCAGGAAGATGGTGGCTTAGATGGAGCAAATCTTAAAACCTCCCCATCCTTATACACTGAGATAGATAGCAATGCTCTTTGAGAAGAAAGAAGACCAAATCTAATAATGGGACAGAGCAAAGGGAACCCTATTGCAGGATAACTAAAGATAAGATATAGATAAGTGAAACCAAAAAATAAATAAGAAAGAGATAAGAGCTCATTTATCAATTGTGGAATGGCTTGATTTAAAACTCTAAAGATAAGAGATAAGAGAGGTGAATGAAACCCTAGAAAAATTAGAGTTAATAGATATATGGAGAAAAATAAATAGGGACAAAAAGGAATTCATCTTCTTTTCAGCAGCACATGGAACATTCACAAGGATAGAACATGTAATGGGGTACAGAAACATGGCAAACAAATGCATAAAAGAAGAAATAATAAACGTAACCTTCTCAGATCATCTTGCAATAAAAAAAGTTATTATGAAGAATAAATGGAGAGTCAAACCAAAAACTAATTGGAAATTAAATATGATCCTCCAAAATAATTTATTGAAAGAACAAATCACAGATACAATTAATAATTTCTTTGAAGACAATGACAATGATGAGACATCTTACTCAAACTTATAGGAGGCAGCCAAAGCAGTTCTAAGGGAAAAATTTATATCACTGAGTGCATATATTAACAAATTGGGGAGGGCAGAGGTTAATGAATTGGGCATGCAACTTAAAAAACTAGAAAATTAACTAATTAAAAATCCTCAGATGAAAACTAAATTAGAAACACTAAAAATCAAAGGAGAAATTAATAAAATCTAAAGTAAAAGAACTATTGAATTAATAAATAAGACTAGAAGCTGGTATTTTGAAAAACAGATAAAATAGACAAAGTACTGGTTAATCTAATTTAAAAAGGAAAGAAGAAAACCAAATTAATAGTATCAAAGATGAAAAGGAAGACCTCACTTCTAATGAAGTGGAAATTAAGGCAATCATTAAAAACTATTTTGCCCAATTTTATGGCAATAAAGTTAGCAATATAGGTGATATGAATGAATATTTACAAAAATATAAATTACCTAGATTAAAAGCATAAGAAATAAAACACTTAAATAATCAATATCAGAAAAAGAAATTGAACAGGCCATCAGAGACCTCCCTAAGAAAAAATCCCCAGGGCCTGATGGATTCACAAATGAATTCTATCAAACATTCAAAGAACAATTAATCCCAACACTACACAAATTATTTGATATAATAAGCAAAGAAGGAGTCTTACCAAATTATTTTATGACACAGATATGGTACTGATTCCAAAGCCAGGTAGATAAAAAACAGAGAAAGAAAATTATAGACGAATCTCCTTAATGAACATAGATGCAAAAATCTTAAATAGAATACTAGCAAAAAGAGTGCAGCAAATGATTAAGAGGGTTATTCATCATGACCAGGTGGGATTTATACCAGGAATGGAAGAATGGTTCAATATTAGGAAAACCATCCACATAATTGACCATGTCAACAAGCAAACCAACAAAAACCACAAGATTATCTCAATAGATGCTGAAAAAGCCTTTGACAAAATACAGCATCCATTCCTATTGAAAACAGTGAAAAGTATAGGAATAGAAGGACCTTTCCTAAAAATAATAAACAGTATATACCTAAAACCATCAACAAGCATTATATGCAATGGGGATAAATTAGAAGCCTTCCCAATAAGATCAGGAGTGAAACAAGGATGCCCATTATCACCTCTAATATTCAACATAGTACTAGAAACACTAGCAGCAGCAATTAGAGAAGAAAAAGAAATTGAAGGTATCAAAATAGGCAATGAGGAGACTAAGCTGTCACTCTTTGCAGATGATATGATGGTCTACTTAAAAAATCCTAGAGAATCAACTAAGAAGCTTGTAGAAATAATCAACAACTTTAGCAGAGTTGCAGGATACAAAATTAATGCACATAAATCATCAGCATTTCTATATATTTCCAACACATCACAATAGCAAGAGGTAGAAAACGAAACACCATTTAAAATTACCTTAGACAATATAAAATACTTAGGAATATATCTACCAAAACAAACACAGGTATTATACGAAAACAACTACAAAACACTTTCCAAACAATTAAAACTTGATCTAAACAATTGGAAAAACATTGATTTCTCATGTGTAGGATGAGCTAACATAATAAAAATGACCATTCTACCCAAATTAATTTACTTATTTAGTGCCATACCTATCAAAATATCAAAAAATATTTTTTACTATATTAGAAAAAACTATAAAAAAGTTTATTTGGAATAACAAAAGATCAAGAATATCAAGAGAAATAATGAAAAAAAAATGGGAAGGAAGCTGGCTTAGCAGTACCAGATATTAAGCTATACTATAAAGTAGCAGTCATCAAAACAATATGGTACTGGCTAAGAGACAGAAGGGAGGATCAGTGGAATAGACTTGGGGTAAGTTACATCAGCAATACTGTCTATGATAAACTCAAAGAACCCAACTTCTGGGACAAAAAATCCACTATTTGACAAAAACTTCTGGGTAAATTGGAAAACAATATGGGAGAGATTAGGTTTAGGTCAACATCTCACACCCACACCAAGATAAATTCAGAATGGGTGAATGACTTGAATATAAAGAAGGAAACTGTAAGTAAATTGGGTGAACACAGAATAGTATACTTGTCAGATCTCTGGGAAAGGAAAAATTTTAAAACTAAGAGGGGATGTGGCAAAATTGGGACATTAATGTACTGCTGATGGAGTGGTGAATTGATCCAACCATTCTGCATGGCAATTTGGAACTATGCCCAAAGAGAGATTAAAAAATGCCTGCCCTTTGATCCAGCCATACCATTGCTGGGTTTGTACTTCAAAGAGATCATAGATAAACAGATTTGTAAAAAAATATTTATAGCTGCGCTCTTTGTGGTGGCAAAAAACTGGAAAGCAAGAGTATGCCCTTCAATTGGGGATTGGCTGAACAAATTATGGTATATGTTCGTGATGGAATACTATTGTGCTCAAAGGAATAATAAAATGGAGGAATTCCATGTGAACTGGAAAGACCTCCAGGAATTGATACAGAGTGAAAGGAGCATAGTCAGAAGAACATTGTACACAGGGACTGATACACTGTAGTAAAATTGAATGTAATGGACTTCTGTAATAGCAGCAATCAATGACCCAAGACAATTCTGAGGGATTTAGTTAAAAGAATGCTACCCACATTCAGAGGAAGAACTACAGGAGTGGAAACACAGAAGAAAAACAACTGCTTGAACACTTGGGTTGATGAGGACATGATTGGGGAGGTACACCCTAAAAGACCACACCAATGTAACTATCAATAATATGTAAATAAGTCTTAACTGACCACACATGTTAAACCTGTGTTTTGAGAATTAACTATGAGGGGGTGAGGGAGTTGAGGGAAATGCAGGTTAGCTACAGGGAGTGGGGGAGTTTGAAGGTCTGAAGAGTAAAGTAAAAACATGAATTATGTAACCATAGAAAATTTTTCTAAAAATTAAAAATTAAAAAAAATATATTTGATTTAGATAGACAAGAAGGATTAACCACCATCTCTCAAATTAAGCACCTCCTTACAACTCCAAATCCTCTTTTTATTGCCAGGGATCATTAGAGTTTATGGAAAATTAATATCTAGTTTAAAGATAGAGAGTATAAGAACTGCTGAGAATAATGATATGTAAAATGTGGAAGATAGTATAATCCGGAGATTGACAAACTTTTTAAAGAGGGGGCCAAAGGAAAGTAAATTCTCATCTGTCAGTATGTTTCTAAGGCAACTCTTGAAGTTTCATTGTATTGTATCCTACTCATTGTATTCATCAGATTTGGAATAATGTCTTGCACAAATTAGAATATTTCAGCTGGCTACATCTGGCCTGCTGGGGCTGGCCATAGTTTGCCCATCACTGTTTTAACCAGTTCCTGCTCGTCTTTAACATAGGGGGTTAGAACATAGGCTTCCAATCAAGTGCAAAGCATAATGTGTCATATATAACCCCAAATAAAGTTGCCTGTAAGTTGTCCTGTAAAATTCACTGTTTATCTTGGTTTTTAGTAGGAGCTAGCTGCTATTCAAATTTTGCTTCAAGTGTTTTTGATTCTTTGAATCTAGATATTTCAACCAATCAAATAACAACTTCACAGAGATTTCTCCAACATATCCCTCATCACTGTATGATTTATTTATTTCATTGCTTTCAATGACACATTGTATAAAGAATCTAATAGAAGTAGATAAAGGGTAGCAAAAGTTAATGTAGTTATTCCATGAAATATATAGACAGCACATCTCAACATATAATCACAAGAATATTATTCTCTCCTCTTCATGTTCCCCTCAAAAAGACACTGTTCATTCTTTCTAGTAATACATACATCTTTCAGCATGTACCCATTCATCTAGAAAAACTATGCACGCTATTTATCACTGATTATCAATTCCATATCCTTACCCTGTGTTGTATTAGGGAAATCGTAAGATGACAGGGGTCAGTAGCAAAGTAGTCTTCCTAATCCTTTTGGTCTATGGAGAGACACACCCAGAAGTAGGCTTGACTGGATGGGAGGGGCAGGATCTTGTGAAAGTGTTCCTTCAAGGTCCCCCTCCCACTAGGCAGTTGGAAAGTCAGTTACAATCTGGTAATTGTGGACAAAGAGACTTGTTAACTCCTGGGACAAGACAGTAAGTTGGAAAGTTATTTCCCCACAGGATTGTATTGGAGAAGCTTGATGTCTTAGAAGCTCACAGGCACAGAGGATAGGATTAACTTTAGGGCTACAAGTAGGAGGAACTTGGCTTAAGGAGGTTGTAAGAATGTCCCCAAAATATATATCTAGGCACTGCTCCCAGTTGATAAAATGTTTAATGATAGGTGGGAAGGGGAAGGATAGGAAATAGATAAGGATCGATTAGGTCAGGGAAACCCTCAAACAGTTATGTCAAAATAGCCACTCCCTGCAAAGGGGGTAAGGTATTTTGAAAGGCTAATATGCTCTCTAACCCTGTAAATATTCTTCTATATCAAGATAAGTAAACTAAGGTAGACTGTGAAGTTGTTGAATGTCTAAGCAAAGTAAAGCAGCTTGGCAAACAGGAACTGAATGGCTCAGCCCAGAGTCATCCAGATTGCAGAGACAGCCCACAGACTCAAGATCCAGGACTCAAGACTAGCAAGTAGGGTGATCTGCCTTCTTATACCAGGGCTCCAACTGCCTTTAACTGCCCCCTCTCTTAGAGTTCTGGGGGGCCCTATTGAATTCTGTGATGTAGCCTGGACCCCCCTCTGCAGCTTTAACCCCTCTCTGCAATATGGATCTCATACTTTTTGCCGTCACAAAGCTCTTTTTTTGTTGTTTTGAGATTCATTCCATTTAGAAAGATCAACCCCTTCATATGATAGTGGTAGTTGTCTATTGACTTCTTAGGTAATTTTCTTCCTTTTTAAAGAAGTTTAGTACCCAGTTCATTATATCACTCTTCATCTCTACCTCTGAATTTACCTCCCATTTAGCATTATTCATATGTTAATAAAGCTCCTATACCCACAGAACACTTTTCTCCTTCTCAAATTATTATTTTATTTTTTCAATTACATGTAAAACTATTTTAACCATTAATTTTTTTGAAAATTTTAATAAATTTTCCATATCCTTCCATCTTTCCCTCCTAAATTCCCTCCTTAGGAAGGGAAGCAATTTTGTATGGATTATACATATGCAGTCATGCAAGACATTTTCATATTAATCATATTACAAAAGAAAAAAATAGTTCCATAGACTTCTGTGGGCAGAGCCAAGACAGCAGAATTAAAGAGAGAAACTCAAGGTAACCATGAGAATCCCCTTCAACCAATATTATAAGAAAACCACAAAATGAATACAGGAGTAAAAGAATCAACAAGAAGACAGAAATAATTTTCAAGAAAAGAAAGACCTAAAAGGTAGGCAGAGAATATCTGAAGCACCAGGGTAAGAGGGGAGCATATTCAGCAAGACTATAGCAAAAAGTAAAGAGCAAGCCAAGAGCAAGCCACACATCCCCACCTCATATCTGCTGTTCCATGCTTAGAACCTAAGCCCAAACCAACAATCAGACCTTGAAAACCTGCCTGGGCAAAAATGTTCCAAGCCAAAGCACACTCATTATGATTTCAGATCTGTGGTGAAGTTTGGGATCCCATCCCATGGCAATCTGCTGAAGTAGGCTGATCTGTGTGGGCCCAGAGTGAAACCCAGTCTCTGCCTGTGGTGGGAACATAAATTTCAGTTTGAGGCCCCGTGGTCTTGGTTGACCTAAGTGTGTGTGTGTGTGTGTGGGGGGCTCCAGATCTTTTTGCCAAGAGCTCAGGGAGGAGCAAAAAGATCCAGATCCCTCCTTAGGTCAATAAGGCAGTCATCTGTGTACCCAATTAGATCAAATACACAGTGAAACCAAATATTTGAACCTAAGGTGGGGCTAGAATTTGAGCAATCCCTGAACAGATCAACTCAGAGTGAGACCAAAAGTTTATGATCAAGCCTGATACAAATCTTTAAGCTATCAGGATCTCAAGGATTAATTTAATCAGTAGTGGGAGGAGGTCCTCAGAGCTCTCAGCCCTTAGGCCATCATAGCATCTTAGAAGAATTGAAACTGGTAGAAACAAAGAAAATAAGCTAAGGTAAGCATCAAGGAATGACTGAAGGTTAAAAGGGTACCTTAACCTCCCAGAAAACAGAGCCTTTAAAAAGGTAGGAAAATGAGCAAATAACAAAAATAAAAACATGTAACTCTAAAGAATTTTTATGGACACAAAGAGCAAAGACAGAAACAGAAAAGGACAGTGAGAGGAAAGCAAACACATGCAATGTCTAAAAGAACAACATGAATTGCCCACACATATAAGAGCTAAAAAAAGACTTCAAAAAGCAATTGAGATGCAGAGAAAAATAAGGAAAGAGAAATGAAAGAAATAAAAAAAGGTGACCCAAAAGCTGATGAAGGGTAATCAGGCTTTGAAAATCAGAAATAAGCAAATAGAATCTAATGATTTCATGAGAAATCAAGAAACAATAAAACAAAAAAGAATTAAAAATGGAATAAAATACATGAAATATCTTATTGTAAAAAAAAATAAAAAAAAACAATTGATCTGGAAAATACATCCAGGCCAGACAATTTAAGAATTATTGATCTACCTGAAAACCATGATTTTAAAAAAGTTTAGACATCATAACACAAGAAATTGTCAAAGAGACCTGCTCAAATATATTTGAATTAGAAAATAAAATAGAAATTAAAAGAATATACAAATCACCTCCAGAAATAAATTATCAAATGTCAACTTCCAAGAATATAATAGCTAAATTAAAGATACCCAAATCCAAGGAGAAAGTACAGTAAGCAGCCAGAATGAACAATTCAAATATAATGGAGCTACAATCAGGATCACACAGGACTTAGTGGCTTCTACCTGAAAAGATTAGAAATCATGGAAAATGATACTCAGGAAGGCAAAAGATCTAGGTTTATAATACAGAGTCATCTATCCAGCAAAACTGAGTATATTCCTTTAGGGGAATAATGAACATCGAATAAAATAATATATTTCCAAGAATTCCAGAGGAATAAGCAAGATCTAAACCAAAAAGTTGAAGTCCAAACAAAAGACCCAAGAGAAGCCTAAAAAGATAAATAAGAAAGAAAATAAAAATAAGGGACTCATTAAGGTCAAAATGTTTGTATTTCTATGTGAAAACATAGTTCCCCAAAAAGAAGAAAGAATAATACATAACATTTAGGAAAGTATGGGTAAAACCATATTTGACTGTATTAGTTATTTCTCTGGGGGTAGATAGCATTTTTTCAAGTTAAGTCTATAGGAATTTATATCTGTTTTGCTGAGAATAGCTGTGGTGACCAGTTGATCATGTTACAATACTGCTATTACTGTATATAATGTTCTTCTGGTTCTGCTGAATTAACTTCCAATGTTTTCCTAAAAATCTTGCTCATTATTTTTTATAGCAAAACAATATTTTATTACAATTATATACCAAAACTTTAGTCACTCTTGATATATGGCCATCACTTCAATTGCCAGTCCTTTTTCATTCTGTCAGTTAAGGAGTTTAGAATCTTGGGAAAAGCTCAGTTGGTCTTGGGACTCATGGAGAGAACCAGGGTCCATCTGAGCTCCTTTTTGAAATTGAAACCTGGCCTATATTTTGCAGCTTTTCTTTTGAGATTTGCTAATTTAGTTAATTCTTTTGAATCTCCCTAACATACCCTATTCCCACCTTCATTCTCCCTGCCTGAATTTGAAAGGAGGGTAGTTTGGAGTGTTAGTTTAAACTTGATATTTTAAATAATCAAATAGGGTTTACCCTTGCAACAAATTATATATTGAATCTTTGTATCCAACTTTCCTAACCCCATTGATTAGAAACCCATCTGAGAGTTGAGTTAAGGCAGGTCCTTTCTCAGTCTCATGTTCCTGCTTCCCTTCCCCCACCTGAAGTTTCTCTAAGTGGCTGTTAGGGCTTCCTTGTATCTTCTACCCTGCCAATCTATCCTAGAAGACAATAAACCCCATTTGTATTTAATCAAGACCTTCTGGTTACTTCATTAGCAGATTAATAAGAGAAGGAGGAAGAGAGAGAGGAATAACATACTCTCTGGAGTTTGAGGGAAGCTGAGGGTTTCCATTTTGAAGGAAGTTTAACTTGAATATTTCCTTCTATTCCCTTCCTGTGAAACTGACTAAAGCCTCAAGTCAGTTCCAAGCTGGCTGTGGCTGGCTCAAACCTTGCTCTGTAAAAGTGTCCTTTTACTTGAAGGGCTCAGTCTATTTCCCTTCAGTGTTTTTCTCTAACTGGGTCCCAGTCTCTGTTTCCCTGCTGCTATTGCCTGCCTTAGATTAACTCATCCTCTCCCTTGCAACCCTTGTTACCTCAGTTTTATACTCCCTAAACTCAGACTTTCCCTTATTTCTCCTACTACCTCAACTACCAACCTTCATCATTGTACCTTCATCATTCACTATATTGCCTTAGGGATTCACAAACCCTTGTCCACAGTGCCTATCCTTTATTCCAACCAGCTACTACCTATACCCTTGTCCCTTGATTACCTCCAGCCTTGGGTCCCTTGCCTTGCCTTAGTCCCTATTCCTACCAGCTACTACCCCTAGCTTCAGTCCCATATTACATCCTGCAGATTCCCTTATTACATCCTGAAAATCCCCTCATTACAATTGAGATAATCATATGATATTTGTTCTTATGTTATTGTTATTGCCCAATATGCTAATAGTCTTTGTAATATTGAACCAGTTGTGAATTTTCTTTATAAATCCCACTGGTTATATCATAGCATATAATCTTTATAATATATTGTTGTAATCTCTTTGTTAATACTTCAATTAAACTTTTTGCATCAATATCTATTGTGTAAATTTATCTATAGAGTATTTTCTCTGTTTTTTCCCTTAACCTAGTTTATGAATCAGGTCTCTATTTGTATTATAAAACTAAAATTGTATGACTCTTTTTTTGCTTTTAACGCAAAATAGTTTATTGTGTGAATTAATTGTTCTTTAAATATTTCATTGAATTTACTTGTGAATTCATCTAGAAGTTTTTCTTAGGAACGCATTAATGGTTTGTAATATTCCTTTTTCTAAGATAACATACTTTAAGTATTCTATTTCCTCTTCTGTTAATTTTGGGTAATTCACATTTTAAAATATTCATCCATTTTACATAGAATATCAAATTTATTGGCATATAATTGGGTAAAATTGCCCTTAATCATTGCTTTAATTTTATATTCATTTTTAGTACTGATAATTTCTGTTTCTTCTTTTGTCTTTTTAAATCAAATTAACCAATTGTATATCTACAATATTTTTCCCCAGTTCCTACTATCACTTATTAGTTCATTGGTTCTCTTAATTTCAGTGTTATTAGTTTTCTTTGACTTTTAGGGTTTCCAATTAGGTGTTTAATTCGGCACATTTAATTTGTTCTTTTTCTCATATTTTTCAATTGTATGTCAAATTAATTAATCAGCTCTTTGTCTAATTTATTGATGAAAGCATTTGAAGACATAAAAATTTTCATAAAAATGACTTTAACTGTTTTCCATAAAATTTCATATATTATCTAAAATTTGCAATTCTCATTAATGAAAGTATTGATTTATTCTATGATTTATTCTGTTATCCTTTCATTTTTTAGGATTAATTATTTACTTTCCAGTTAATTTTAATGCATATATCCATAGTCTTTTGTTAAATATCACTTTTATTTATGGTCTGAAAAGTATGCATTTACTATTTCTTGTTTATTGTGATATTTTCATTCCTAATACATGGTTAATTTTTTTGAAGGTATCACATATAGCTTAAAAAAGGTATATTCCTTAATATTCCCATTCACTTTTCTCTAGAAGTCTACAATATCTAACTTTTCTTAAATTATACTCATCTCGTTAACTTCTTTTTTTGTTTATAAAATGGTTAGATTATCTAATCCCAAAAGAAAAATGATGAGGCTCTAAATTATAGTTTTACTATTTTCTCCTTTCGCTTATTTGAAATTCCTTTAAGTATTTTGATTCTATGTTACTTGGTATATATATAT
>NW_025372784.1:0-5043 GCF_016433145.1 Gracilinanus agilis
ATATAGAAATATAATTGGATATATAAAATTGCTCACTGATAAGTTTTATTTTTCTTAAAAACTTTAAAAACATTGATTGGAAGTCATTCTTCTGTATTCTTCTCTGTACATGCTGAACCTTTAGAGATGAGGCTTTTTATGGTGGTGAGAATATATCTTAAATTCTTGTTATAGAAAGCCATTCTGCAGTTCATTTATTTATTTGATTTTAAAATCTATACTGGAGAAATGAACCATTCTGGGAACATTATGCTTTTGTTGTTAAAGGACCTTTTCTGTGTATCTTGGGAAACTTCTGTAGGGGCAACCAGTCACCTACTTGCAAATTTAGCCACTTAATCATTTTCAAATCTAAGTTTTTTTAAATACAAACTCAATCTTGCTTTTCACCCTTCCACATTCTTCTCCACAAAGTGTTTATTACCATTTTTAATGATGATGCATACATTCCTAAATGGTTGTCCCAGCTGAAAGTTGAAAGAAAATCAAAGGTCATTCTATCCTTAGAATTAAGAGGCCAGACTGCCATACGGATCCCACAGCATTTTTAATGAAACAAGATTCTGAGCAAAACCTTTTTCCCCCTTAATATAGAGAGAGCATTGTGCTGGCCAGCCTTTGACTACCAAAGTCCTTAAGCATCCTGTATAAGGAAAAGCACTCCAGAAATGAAAACATTTTTGTGATCAACTGAAATGAGTTTCCATATCTTAAATTAAGTTTTTCAAACCTTTGCAGAATGGATTTACTATGCCTCTGTGCATCATTGAAGCTCTAAGTGCACTGAGGTTTGATTAACTTGGGAATGGAAATAAAAAACAATAACAACAAACTTAGACTGATATTCCAAAGAGGAGCTCAGTATGATACTGTGACATCAGGTTTTCTGTTTATCCCTAAGGCTGGTACTGCAATGACTTCAAGGTTTGATGGTGCTTTCCCCCCCTTCTTCTTTCTTGCTTTCTTTCTTTTTTTTTTTTTAAAAGATGTGGAGCAGCAGGCTAATGGATACACAGCAGGGTGTAAAGATAGCAGAAAGCTGGGGAATCAGATGTGAGCATATTCCTCCAAGATATCCTGCTAGGACAGAGCTAACTAACCAGGGCTTTACTTAGCCTTCTTCTCTTGGGGAACATGCTCTGATGGTTCCCTGCCCACTCTGGTTTCTTGTACTCATTTGGATTAAAATGATCTCTCATATAAATCATGACTTTTGCATGATGTGACCCCTTTCTTTCTTCAGAAAAACTTTGAAGCAATAAGATTGGAAAAGAGTAGCTCTTTTAAAATAGCAAATGTTACATGGGTGGCTCACACCTCCTTGGTGTATAAGCTTCATGGGACTGAGATTGTTCTTTGTATGTTGGCTCAGGCACTTCTCTATTCCATGTAGCTCTATTGTTATCATGTATACAGTTAAAATGCACCTATGAGTCCTTTAGAATTTTTTTTCTTTTTGTTTTAGTTTTTTTCCCCTAGAAACTTACATGTCAACCATCAAGATTGCCAGATGGCTCATTCCTTCAAGTAATGTCTTGCAAAACTAATTTATTTTGATTTGGTTCTCTGTCAGAAAACCAGGTTAAAATGGAGAACTCCTGTTAGAGATTAAATTTGTATTATAGTAATAGGAGCTCCTCTCTAAAGGACAGTGACATTGCTGGAGTTTCTATGGATCCCTCTTCGAAGACTGAAATGAACATCTCTAATTGCAAGTGGATTGGAATAATACTTATATTTTATTTCTTATCTAGACTATTACCCTAGTTAAAACAATTAAAGGAAAGGTGAAAGATGGTGGCAGAGCGAGATAGTATGGGGAATGGAGAAAGGACGAGCAGGGTTCAAATCCTGCCTTGGACCTTGGTAGTGTATGTCCTCAATCAAGCCCCTTTGCCTCTGTGGGCCTCATCCGAGACATAGGATCTTCAGAGGATTTCATATGCATCTCTAGTCCCTACATTGATGCAATCCTAGATCCTTTGCTGTGAAAAACATTTCATTTATTTTAAGAATTGATAATTTTTACTATTTGAAATGAGGTAAAAAATGGTCCGAGACTGAAAATCAATGGGGTGAAAAAATGCCATACTAGAACCATTCTTATGTTTAACAACTATCCATCCACGCTCACCAGATTTCTTTCAACTTTGTTCCAGAATTATAATCCTATTTCTTATCTGCCACAAATCTGCCTAAAGTCCCTTTTCCCTTTCCAGATAGCACCTTCCCTACCCTTTGCCAACAGGGAAATATTCTGATCTCTAAGCAGGTATTTAATTGCCTTAAGGTACCCCACAGGTATTCTTGCTGTCACTTAACACCCTCAGTTTTGTGCTGGAATTCTGATCCTATAAGCTCTGAACTCACAAGGTGTCCTTTCCCCTCCTTGATAGTTCTCCTGCATTCTTTCCCTTAATCCGCAATCTACTTTTGGAAGGATAAATCTAATTCTTGAATTTCAAAAGGTCGAAATGTCTCCTGACTATTCCACTTTCCTTATGATTGCTCTGGCTCCTTCTAAAGGTTAAACTTGACTCTTCGCCTTCAGACCCCCCTGTGCCTGGCAAGGAGTCCCATGGCAAGCCCCAGTTCTTCTCATTTCACTGAATTGTGTTTATTGGCTTTAGACCCCCAAGTTGACCTGAGTGTCTCATGAGCTTTAATGGAACTTAACTGTATTCATCTCCCTGATTTTTCCTGCTTACTGAAGACAAAAAAAGAAGTGAGATGGTTTCATTTACTTTAGATTCCTTTTCCCATCTTTTCCTGGTACATCTTTATACTTGATCGCCTCCTCTGATTGAATCTAATGCTACTTTTTTTTTAAGCTTTAACAGCTACTATGAAGTTATTCAAATGGAGGAAAAAAATGTGTGTGTATATATGTATGTGTGTATAAATACCTCCACAAGAGGGGAAGTGTCTGAAGGAAGCTGTTCTAGGGGGCAGCTGGGTAGTTGAGAGCTGGGCCTAGAGATGGGAGGTCCTGGGTTCAAATCTTGCCTCAGATACTTCCTAGCTGTGTGACCCTGGGCAAGTCACTTAACCCCCCATTGCCTGGCCCTTAGCACTCTTCTGCCTTGGAGCCAATACACTGTATTGGTTCTAAGATAGAAGGTAAGGGTTTAAAAAAATTTAGCTCTATAAGTTTACAGGTTTAAATACTTTAGTGCAGTGATGGGCAAACTATGGCCCCCCTGAAATGTTCTATCTGGCCCCTGCTACATTATTCCTAATCTGACCAATACAATGAGTAGGATACAATACAATGAAACTTCGAAAGAGTTGCCTTCGAAAGACTGACAGATGAGCATTTCCTTTCCTTTGGCCCCCTCTTTAAAAAGTTTGCCCATCACTGCTTTAGTAGATTCAAGCAGCTGATATCTCTATAGCGCTTTAAGCTTTACAAAGTATTATCTCATTTCTCTCTCACAATAGCTCTCTGAGGTATCAGAGGGACTATTATCCTTGCTTCAGAGATGAGAAAACTAAGGCTCAGATGAGGTAAAAATGACTTTCCCAAGGTCACACAATTAAGAAGTGATGGAGGCAAGATATTAACAAAAGGCCTTTTATGATTCTAAGCCCAAAATTCTTTCTCCCTATTGGCACCATTTGCTTTTGCTTTTTAAAAGGTTAATTCCAAAGTTAGTTATTTGAAAATGAATGACAACGAGTGGCAAAGCCCATCTTTTGATTATACAAATTTTTTTTAGCAATGGAAAATATGGGATCTAGAAGATTCTGAACACTGGAAAAGTAGTCTTTGAAGAATTAAAGGCTATTGTCACTCAAAAGACAATGGAGAGGTGCATGGTGGGCCAGAGCAGGCAGCAACATATTACCAATGAACAACTATATAAGATATGCAGTGTAAAAGATGTCAGCAGAGAGAAGTATCACCAGTGGGGTAAAAGGGCTAGGAAGGTGGCAAGAAGGAGGAATAACTTCGTGAACAGTCCATGTGTTCAACTGGAAGGCTCCCAGGACACTGGATGGACTTTCCCATGGAGGATTTATAGAA
Source organism: Gracilinanus agilis (assembly GCF_016433145.1). Classification (NCBI taxonomy): domain Eukaryota; kingdom Metazoa; phylum Chordata; class Mammalia; order Didelphimorphia; family Didelphidae; genus Gracilinanus; species Gracilinanus agilis. The sequence goes on from NW_025372784.1 coordinate 4,028, forward strand.
GGACATTCATTAACAAGATTTGTACAGGATGTGATGACATAGACAGGTAGTGATCTACATGAAATTCCTACACTGTTAATAGACTGAGAGAGATTTTAGCTATTACTTCCAACCTTATTCAGGCCCCTTCATCACAATCTTCTTGGATTGATTGACCCTAAATTAGATCAGTGACCATATAACCATCTAAGTATCAATCACACAAGGGTTCATATTTTCATCCTATGTTAAGGTATACGGACAGGTAAAAAATCAGTCCTTTTCTAACAAGCATTCTACCCAGACAGAATGAGCACCACCACAATAACAGCAAGACTCCACACTTGATCTTAGGGTTTTAAATGGAAGGAATAAACAGTGGAAGGAAAATTTCAGCATCAGAATAATTCAGTGGAAAGGCCATTTTTGGACAACTGAGGCTATGAGCCTGGCATCAGGCCAACCAGGTGGACATTTGATCTCTTGCTTTATCTCTTGTATTTTAAATCTCTTGAAGTTTAATCTATTCATCAATAAAACAAAAATCATCATGGTTGCCCTATGTGGAAATGAAAACATACATGTAGACTAGTAACTGAATTATTTTTTGAGCTTAAGAACCTGGTTGTTTGAGATTTAGGTTCCAGACCATTAGAGCAGTAATATCTCATCTTCCTGGGTTCAAATTTAGCTTAAAGACACTTAGGAGCTGTGTGACCCCAGCCAACTTACTTACCCCTGTTGGCCTCAGTTTTCTCATCTTTAAAATGAGCTGGAGAAGGAAATGGCAAAGCACTCCAGTATCTTTGCCAAGAAAACCCCAAATGGGGTCAGACAGGACTGAAATGAATGAACAGCAAAAATACTTCTTACCTGAAGCTCTCAAAATATTTCAAAGGAAGTGAAGGATAAACCAAAAGATTTGTGTCATTTAGTTAAAAAGAGTCAGTTGATTTGATATTAACAAACATCCAAGATTGTTTCCTTCCTCCCTCCCTCGTCTCTCCCTCTCCCTTCTTTTCCCTTCCTCCCTCCCT
>NW_025372785.1:0-8745 GCF_016433145.1 Gracilinanus agilis
TATATATATTTGTGAAGGACTAAAAGCATATCACTCTTAAGTTTAGCTCTAAACCATAGTTAGTCTATATGTTTTCCCTTTAATTCAAATATTTTTCAGGTAAATACTATATACTGTGCTTGATTATTAGTACAATAATGCCTCATTTATCCAACGTTGCTATACAATATTCTGTAGAATATTAGATCATTGGATCCTACCATTCCTCTTTCTAAACCTAATGAAATCTGCACTGCCCAAATCTGGAGTATATATGAGATGATAACAAGATTTTCTTTCCTTTTCTATTGGTCTGAATTCCGTGATGAAGCGATCACTTGCCCCCAAAGTTTCTCTTATTTCTATTTCAGGATGTAGACCCTCCTTGATGAGAGTCAGGTCTGTAGTTATAGTTCCCCTTGTTTCAAATATTCTTTTGGAAGAGTGAAATATTATCATTAAGGAAATTTACTAATTTCTCTACTGTTTGACTTTGTCCACAGATATTCCAATATCTCTTTGTCCAGAGATATACAGATAGTTAAAGTTCCTCATCATAGCATATATGCCAGATTTGTAATCCTTTTCCCTAAATTTTTATCTGATTTTCTTCCTGCCTCAGCAAGTCCATATTGCTTCTATTTCTTCATTCACTACTCCTCCGCCAAATGCTCTTCATCATATTTATTTCATCGAATTTCCTAAATTTATCCACATATCTTAATACACAATGCTGATTGGATACCCGCCTTTCTTAGCCTCATCCTACCTCAGTGTACACGAAGTCTGTTTCACCAAGCCTCAGCGTACCACAGGGCAAATTTCCCCTCTTCAATTAGAATAGGGATTCTAAATTTAATAGGGCCTGTGAACTCGGATAGGAAAAAAAATTGCATCTTTATTTTCACTAACCTTTCACTGAAATATTTCATTTCCTTTAATTATTTAAAAACATTATTCTGAAAAGGTATATCCATGACCTTCAGTAGACTGCCAGAGGAGCACCTACCCTGACACACACACAAAACGATGAGAACTCCTGCATTAAAAGCTTTAATTTGCCTTCTTTAGTAGCTGTACTTTGAACATTTGTATATAGACAGATGAGGCCATGATTTTTACTCCTGTAATTAATGGTCCTATCTTATGTTATTCTTCTTCCCAAGTTGTCCCTGATATTTTCTCTCAGGCATGTCAAATAACAATAATGATCATGGCATATTACATCATATAACCCAACAGGAGTTGCTCAGTTCTTTGTATTTATATCCCTATCACTTTGCCCAGTCCTTAGCACATAGTGGGCGGCTGCTGATTAATAGATGACCATAACATTATAGAACACTTTAAGGCTTGCAGAGAATTTTTGTCACCATCCTGGGAGGTTAATAATCCACGTATTTTTATTCTCATTTTAGAAAAGAGGCTCTGAAAGGTTATATAATTTGTCATAAAATCTAAGTGTCTGAGAGAAAATTCAGACTGAGTGTCTTCACTCCTTCTCCAACAATCTATCCACTATTCTTCTGATTTTCATTATTCTCTTCCTCCTCCCTTTTCAGTTTACCACCTTGTTCAAATTTTCAAAACTCCAGATAAATATGGTTTGTTTTATTATTTTTTTAGATAAGTTTATTTTTTTTTCTATTTTTTTAAACCCTTATTCCATCTTGGAGTCAATACGGTGTATTGGCTCCAAGGGCAGAAGAGTGGTAAGGGTGGGCAATGGGGGTCGAGTGACTTGCCCAGGGTCACAGAGCTGGGAAATGTCTGAGGCTAGATTTGAACCCAGGACCTCCCATCTCTAGGCCTGCCTCTCAATCCACTGAGTTACCCAGCTGCCCCCTAGACAAGTTTATTTTTAATGAGCCCTCATTTGGTAAATTCCATCCCTTGACAAGTGTCTATCATTTGTACCTTTTAAACCATGGTTCTTGGAGGTAGGTGGGTAGCTCAGTGGATTGAGAGCCAGGCCTAGAGACGGGAGGTCCTGGGTTCAAATCTGACCTCAGACACTTCCCAGCTCTGTGACCCTAGGCAAGTCACTTGACCCCCATTGCCTACCCTCACCACTCTTCTGCCTTGGAGCCAATACTCAGTATTGACTTCAAGACGGAAGGTAAGCGTTTAAAATAAATAATAAATAGACCATGGTTCTTGAATCTACATGCTGTTCTCAGAAAACACTAACCATGATTAGTTTCCCAAACCCACGTTTTTCTTCTAAATTCCTAAGTTTTAATTTTCAAAAGTGATGGAAATAGGGGAAGCTGGGTAGCTCAGTGGATTGAGAGTCAGGCCTAGAGACGGGAGGTCCTAGGTTCAAATCTGACCTCAGACACTTCCCAGCTGTGTGACCCTGGGCAAGTCACTCGATCCCCATTGCCTACCCTTACCACTCTTCCACCAAGGAGCCAATACACAGAAATTAAGGGTTTAAAAAAAGTGATGGAAATAGCAAACTGTGCCCCTAAAATCATCTCTTTTTTAAGCTCCCACTTTTATTATACTTAACGATTTTTCTATGTTTCTTCTTTTGCCTGTTTGTCTCTGGAAAATATCAGGAAATAGTCACAGTCATCAATTTTGGCAATTCTTAAAACATTCCCTATGGAATCAATCATGTAATAAACACCTGCTTCCTACTATATGCGAGACAATTGTACTAAGTGCTGGGAATACAAAGAAAATAATCCCTGCCCTAAAGTAGCTCACCATCTATTGATGTACAAATATACATACAAAATCTACAAAAAATAAATACAAGTGATTTTATGGGGTGGGAAGCACTGGAAAATCAGAAAAGGCTTGTGGAAGGTTGTGCTTGAGCTGAGTTTTAAAAACAGTGCAAGAGGGAATGAATTATAGTCATGAAGAATAACCATGGACTGGAAGGTAGAATGCTGAGTTTAGGGAAGAGCAAACATTTCAGTATGGCTGAACCATATAGTACATGAAGGAGAATAATATGTAATAAATCTAGAAAAATGGGCTGGATCCAGATTAAGGACTTTAAATGTCAAACAAAGGGCTGTATTTGGTCCTAAAGAAAAATCAAGTTTTTATTAAGCGCCTACTGTGTACTAGACTCAGAGCTAGCTAGCTAGGTACTGGGGATACAAAAGAAATTAATGAAAACAGATCCTGCCCTTAAGAAGCTTATATCCTATTGGCAGAAACACATGCACCTAAAGAAGTATAGACAGAATATATAATAAACAAATACAGGGTAATTTGGTGGAAGAAGGCACTAGGATATAGAAAAATCAAGAAAGGCCATGTAAAAGGTAAAATGGCTTTGAGCTGAGTCAATGCCATATTTCAGTATAGTTTGGTTATAACTGGAGGAAAACAGATTGTTCAATTGAGTGAGGCATATTATAATAAAGAAAGTATTTGGGGGGCTCTATATAGAAGAGCTAAGCACTGACGCTTATATAAGTGCATATGATGGTATGAAACTGAAAATGATCATTGTGCTTCCTGATGATAATGGCAAAAAGGTTTACCTGTGAACCATTACCTGGACAAAACCTAAAACAGTTGTTGTGAGGAAAATTAGTTAGTAATTAAGTATTAAGGTTGACCTAGCAGGAAGGACTGGAGCATTCCAAGATGGAAGAAGGAGCAGAAAGTGGTTTGTGCCCTGAGAGAGACTCCATTAGGGGTTGGCATAAACTGTTGCTAGCCCTGGGAGATCTCAGCCTGCATCCTGATTCCCTGGGATCCTGAGTGGTGGTGGTTTCTAAGAAAGAGGACAAGACCTACAGAGCAGCACCAAGGGGAGGAGGAGTTTGGGATCTGGTGGACAGCATCTCAAGCACACCCTCTCTATTTGGAATCCTTGGACCACCTTGGCTTTTGACATCCTGTGATCATCGGTGGATTACAGTGAGAACCCCAAAGCCACCCTCAGCCTTTTGCTGTGCTGGTCAAGCCTGGCTGGAACCAGGTTTGAAGCAGCCCCCCAGAGACTCCAGAACATCTCCTTTATGCCCAGCCTGGCCAAGGTCAATTAGTATTAGAGAAGTTAAGTCCTCCCCCTTGCCCTGTGGTTTTGCCCATTAGGTTTTACTGTAGAATTCCCTATCCCACCTTTTAGTTGAACATAATTAAACCTGTTAAAACCTTTTACCTTGCCTGCTGGTTTCTAAGACTCTGGCCTAGTGGTGAGCTGGTGACAGTTGGTGACATTCTTGTCAGTTATCAGTAGCTTAGTTGTTTACTCTGATCTCGCCATCCTGGTCCTGTCTCTCCTACAACCCAGTGTGTGTACCCACAGCCATTTAGATTATATTGTAACATCCCTGGTGCCCTCCATATATCTATTATTTTCCACACAGTGATTCCCAAAGTGGGTGCCACCGCCCCCTGGTGGGTGCTGCGGCGATCCAGAGAGGTGGTGATGGCCACAGGTTCATTTATCTTTCCTATTAATTGCTATTAAAATTTAAATAATTAATTTCCAGGGGGTTAAGTAATATTTTTTTCTGGAAAGGGGGTGGTAGGCCAAAAAAGTTTGGGAACCACTGACCTAAAGCAATGATCTTGATAGAAATTCTTTTTTTTTTTAAACCTTTAACTTCTGTGTATTGGCTCCAAGGCAGAAGAGTGGTAAGGGTGGGCAATGGGGGTCAAGTGACTTGCCCAGAGTCACACAGCTGGGAAGTGTCTGAGGCCGGCTTTGAACCTAGGACCTCCCATCTCTAGGCCTGACTCTCAATCCATTGAGCTACCCACCTGCCCCGATAGAAATTCTTAACAAGCAATTGTCACTCCTCAAAATCAAGACTGGTAAGTCTAATGACATAGTTCATACTCTCTGAAATCTGGGAATGTCTGATGCCTTTCACAAACACAAAGCTGACTTATTATGCTTGCCTTCTCAAGAAAAAGGGAGGAGAAGGAAGAGGGAGAGAATCTGGAAGGCGAAAAATTTTAAATGAATGTTAAAATTGTTACTATATATAATTGGGAAAAAATAAAATATAAAAAGTTTTAGATAAAATATTTACCAAATCCAACTCAGTATTTCCAAACCTGTTCTGCTTATCTATGCCTCTGTTTAAAGCCCTCTAGTCTCTTCTGTCCATTTTAAAATGTTTTATTAATGCTTTTTCTTTTCTTTTACCATCATTACTTCCTCTCTGACCCCATCCCCACAAATAAAAATCCAATCCTTCCCTGTAACAAATAAGCACATTAAAGAAATGCAAATGCATGAATTGATCACATATGAAAATGTATGTCTCAATCTGCACCTTTAATCTATTTCCTCTCTGGAATTAGTCATCTAACAATCAGAGTTCTTAAGTGTTTAACATTTGTTTTCTTTGCATTGCTCAAGTCATTGCATAAACTATTCTCCTAGTTCTCGTTTCATTATGCATAAACTCATACAGGTTCCTCTAAATTTATTCCTTTCATCATTTTTGGCACAGTAATATTTTATTACATTTATATACCATAATGCTTTTAGTCTTTTTCAAGTCAAACAAACTCACATTGATTTTGTTTCTTTGCTACAACAAAAAGTGCTGCTAAAATATGTTTGTACAAATGGGTTTTATAATTCTGTCTTTTGGGGAATATGGCTAATAGCTCTATAACTATCAACACTGACAAATAATGCAAAGAAATAGGTAAATGTTTACATAGCTTATATGATGTGTTAAAGGTTACAGCCAGAGTCACATCTATGTTCTGGAAGGGAAAGGAAAAGACAGTTTTCAGCTAGATTCTCTCACTGACAGCTGCAACAGCTGGTTTCTCCAAAACATTGAAATGAGAGTCCCACAATTCATCTCTCCTCAGAGAGATAAGTTAATTGAGTTTACCTCAGGATTAAAGTCTCACAGTTTCCCTCAGGACCTCTTCTCAGCATGTCTTCACAGAATGCCTTCACAACAAAGTGTCTTCGCCACATAATGACAAAGTCTCTCAAAGATGACAGTTAATTATCCAAATCTCTGGCAGACTGTTGTCCAAAGACCTGTCAGTCTCCTAAGGAATAACAGTTCTCTCAGTGTTTCCCATAGACTCCTTTTAAAAAGAAGGTTAACTATCAGTCTCCAAGTTCTCTGACCTGGTAAGAGTATCCAAAGTTCGAATGAGAGGGACTATTTAAGCTGGGGATATAATGACGACTTCCAGAGGATATCAAGGTTTCCATATGCATTTAAATGAATCTATACTTTCCATAGCTACATTAACAGTAGTGGTCAGTGAGCAATAATTAGTGGTTTTGTAATACAGAAAAAGTTACGTAAAATGCTTCCACAAATCCACTCTTTAGAAAAATGCAGTAAAAGACCCTGGGACCAAAGAAGGAAAAGCCTTAGGACACTGCAATGCTTCTACTGAGAAGCGTAGCCTCTAACTGCCATTGAGGGGCAGAGGGTCTCAGTAGAGTAGAACTGGGCCAAGGAGGATATCATCTGAGGTAAACGATCGTTGATAGTTTCCTATTTTAATTATTCTTTTTTTTTTTTTCATTTTAAACCCTTAACTTCTGTGTATTGACTTATAGGTGGAAGAGTGGTAAGGGTAGGCAATGGGGGTCAAGTGACTTGCCCAGGGTCACACAGCTGGGAAGTGTCTGAGGCCGGATTTGAACCTAGGACCTCCTGTCTCTAGGCCTGGCTCTCAATCCACTGAGCTACCCAGCTGCCCCCTATTTTAATTATTCTTGCTAATTGTTATGCCTAACTTTTACCTACTAAGGAATGCAAATACTACCACTGGATCAAAGAATCAGAAGTGACCTGATTGATTGTCAAATCCATCATTTTTCAGATGAGGAAACTGAGAATCTTCTCTGTAGAGGGAAGTGATTTACCCAGAGCATACCTAGAATCTAAAGCAAGATTTGAACCAGGAACTTTAGGTCGGGTGCTCTCCCTATTTACTAAACATCCTCTTAATTTTAGTGCCCTAATAAAAGGTCCTAATTGCCCTAGTTGGTATCTCTGATGAGAACTGATATTTAAATATCAAGTTACTCAATAGTCCCCCAGAATTAATGGAAGCAAATTGGACATTTTAGAAAGATTATCAACAAGGCTGGAAACAAACTCCCCCCCACCCCAATGCAACCTTCAGTTGCTACGAAGATTAAATTATACATAACACGCCATTATTTAAACTCTCCAGTTAATCCAAGTTTTGTATTTTCTTGACTATACGGCTTTAACTGAATCTTTTCTTGGTCTCCTGTCATACTTTCCATTCGACGGTGCCAAAAAGAAGTAGAGATCCTACAAGGCAAAGTCAGGATATAAAAAGTTCATAAGACAGAGATCGGAATCCCAACCTTTAAGTTTAACTCCATTTAGATTACAGCCTCTTACAATAATAGCATCAATAAACTCCAAATCCTTTTCCCGGAGTGTTAGCCAAGAGAAACACCATGTGTACTCAAAGAGGATTAGAGATTCAGTCAAGAAATTAGTCAGTCTTTGCTATGGATCCACCCATGCCCCCGTTCAGATGTAGTTGACAATAATCTAGCTTTAGGAGCTCCGGGAAGGTGGATTCTACGGGTTAGGTACTATGGCTTGCATGGTGTCATATTAAACAGGGCAGATTTTAAATGAGGTTTCTTCATCGAAATCTGTGAAGGCTGGGTCAGATGTCTACAGCTGCTAGTGGCTGAGTTCCACACAGTACATTTGAAAAGGGACAAGCACTTACAGGGAAGTTCAGCTGCTGGGTATGCTACAGACTATCAAAATACTGGCAGCATAATTGACCAAAGGGTTTGGAAACATTAGCATACTGACAAATGGCTTTCTGGGCCTCTTGTTTAAAGGCCACCCCGACATATTCCTCTCTATCATATAAAAAATTTTTTGAAACTTCTCCAACCAAGGGGCACATGCGTCATGATTTCTGTAATGGTAAAGGGGTGCAGAACAGAGTTCAGGATAATGCTCACCAAAACACTTTCCATTTATTATTGACCATGTAGAGTTGCCTTAATTAAGTAGAGACTAAAAATTTGACCTAATCACAGTGTAAGGCTGGTAGCTATTTTGAGCCTAAACCTTTGAGCTGGTGTTTATATGACCAACTATATTTATTCCCTGGGGGATGTGTCAATTAACCCTAAGCTGGTGAGAAATTAGGGAGTTTTATGCCAACAGCTATGAGGTGCATATAGTCGCAAAATTAGAACTGGCAACTCATTGGCACAATAGGTGGGTAGAGTGCTAGATCTGCAGTCTGGAAGAAACACCCGAGTCCAAATTCTACCTCAAACATTTGCTAAACTAAGTTTTATGGGCAAGTTTCCTGCAAATCACATTGATTTAAAGCAAGTAATTTAACTTCCCTTGGCCTCAATTTCTTTATCTATAAAATTGGGATAATAATAGCACCTGCTTCACAGCACGGTTGGAAAAGATCAATTGAGATAATATGTGAAGTGCTTTGCAAATCTCAAAGCATTATCTAAGTGCTAGTTGTCATTAGTATTATCAAAGTACTTGAAGGGATCTCAGAAGTCATTAAACCTAAAAGAGTTCTCTCCATCTCCTCTCATGCCCTACTAAAAAGTATCAAGCCCTAAGCTAAAAGCATCAGCCTTGTCCTCACTGTTAACAAGCACAGTAAAATTGTAAAACACTTCACAATTTGTAAACTGCTTTCTAAAAATTATCTTATTTGAGTTACATGTGAGTCTTTCGAAGACAGAGAGAGAAGGAGGAGGAAGGATGGCAGGAAGGCAGGAAGGCAGGAAGGCAGGAAGGCAGGAAGGCAGGAAGG
>NW_025372786.1:0-9987 GCF_016433145.1 Gracilinanus agilis
ATATAATATTATCATATATTATATTAATAATACATTCTATATATTTTATTATATATTATTATATATCATTTATTTACTTGTTTGTTTTAGTAAACATTTCTCAGTTGCATTTTAATCTGGTGCAATGGCACTCAGGAGTTTTACCAGACACTTGTAGCAGTTTAACACCTCTGTATTACTACATGCTGTCTCTTGATATTGGTTCTAGTTTTTAATATTATAGCATTTTATGTGCAATATCACTTTTGATGCACCCTATGAGATAAATGGTACAAAGATCAAAGTCTTCATTTGCATATACATGTGTACATATGTGTGCATATATATGTATGTTTGTGCGTGTATATGCAAAGATCTGAAGATACAAAGTCACTTGCTCAAGGTCACACAGTTTAGAAGTCACAGAGTCAAGTCTTTTGATCCCTGGACGACAGGCAGGGCTCTTTGCCCTACACTAGGGTTCCTGGAATGTCAGCATGTCATTTGCATGGTATATTATCAGGCCACTCTGAGCTTCTGGCTCTGACCTTTCCCTTCTTGGAAGGAAATCACTTGCCGAGAATAGTTAATGAGTATCACTGAACACTCCTAGATCAACTTGTCCAGATCATATTGCACAAAGTCAGTGCATTGCACATAGCGGATACATAATATTTTTTTAAATTCGATTCAAAGCTGAAGTTGTTGTAGCTAAGAAAAAAGTAGAGGTCCCACCCACTCCTTCCTCACTGACCCAAAGACAAGAAAGAAATAATCTTCTAAAAATAACACAAAAGACCAGAGGGTGAACTGGTACTCATACAAAGCAAAAGAATTTATCAATCTTAGCCTTTTCAAAGCCTTACCACAAGCGGACACACAGTTTCCTTTCATAAAATCTTTTAAACAAAACAAAACAAAACGAAAAACTAAATGCCACCCCCAACAGGGAGTAATTCTGTTTCTACTGAAAACATTGCTTTGATCATTATTTATACAAGTGTGTATCGCCACTTATTTATTTTAGATTCAGAGTAAATGATCAATTTAGAGATGGAAGGGAATTTAGGGCTCGTTTGATCCAGTCCTCTCATTTGAGAGATGACAAACTGAGAGGTAAAATTGATTTGTCCAAGGTCATGTAACTAGCTAGAGGCACAGTTAAGATACAAGCCAGACCCTGATTTCCCAGTTTCTTTTAAAAGGCTTGTTTTGCTCTATCCTACTGCCTTCTGGTTTATTTGGGGGATACATCCATCAACTATTACCTTTCTACCAAAGATTCAACTTTCTATCATGAAAGATGATAAACTATTTAGGAAAACAAGGAAACAATATTTTTAAGCTTATTTTGCTTATAATTTTCAACGTAGGGTAAAATGAAGGAGAAACAAAATTGATTTCATCCAGGACTGACAGTGGGATTGATGAGATTAATGATGTGGAAATTTACAAACTGACCTTGGATTGGATTTCTCATTTTGGATCTACAGTATGAATTTCCCTGTCATGTCCTAGAAGATAATGGGCTTCGGATCTGCCTCTCGAGGACTCTGATTGGAACATATTTTTCCAAAGGAGTAGAATATTCCTCATCACATAAAAGATGACAATTTCTGACATCCATACACGAGGACTAGCAAAAATTGGGAATCTTCAAATATTCTACTGAACAGGTGTTTGTTTCCATGTTTGCACATAGAAATGTAGCTACAAAGAATAAAAACAGTTGATGGCAGTGATTTCTTATTCCAAAGCCAGCAAGCCTGAAGCATGTTAGTGTAATGGGCAGGACACTCAGTTGACTGCAGGGGGCCAGTTCCTAGTCCTGTCTCTGCCACTGAGCAGCTATGTGACTTAAGCAGACTCTTTAACCAATTTGGACCCTTTCCCTCCTGTCAATGTCCCCCCAATAATACCATCATAAACTGCCCTGCCTGCCTTGCCTAGGATTATCATAAGGCTCTAAAATGACAGTATGCCCAAGCAGTTTAAAAGGTAAAATTGTATTAATATGAGAGATTCATCCGAGTGTCACTTCAGGAGTGAATTAGGCAGCTGTGATTTATTTAGAAGGGTATTTAGGGTCCTGGCATGCACACATGGACTTTTAGCCTATTACATTTCTCTGTAATTCCTGCATCTCAACACTCCTCCAACTGGACTCTGAACGAAGGGACGTCCAGGCCAAGTTCCGATGGAAACACTATTTGTTTATCAGTGTGACAGGGCTAGCGTAGGCCACCAAATATAGGTCAGTTTGTCGTTGAGTTCCATCTGTCATCCTTATCACAAACACCCTCTCACCCTCTGACCACCCTGTGTTGGTTTTGGAGACGTCCATACTGTCATCAACAGGGTCTTGGGTAAAGATGAAAATAGGAGTCTGAGCAGGGAGTGTAAGAATTGAAGAAAAAAAAAAGTGCCATCTACCTAACACCAAATAGAGAGGGGACAGAATGTCTCCAGGCTTCCTGGTTAGATTATCTCTGGCTTCAGTACTAAAATCTGGTCCAAATGAGATCAAACCCTTTCCTAGGGCCAGTTTTTCTCACCCTGAAGTTAAACTGTCATTAAGAATGCCATAGGTGGGGATGATTAGCATTGGAATAAAGCTACACTGAATTAATTTGGATCAGAATTAGAGTAGAAAGTATTTACATCTCAAATACTAAGATGATCTGTTTCAGAAAACCAAAAAGAAAAAAAAGAAAGTAAAATCTTCTGAGACTTCCACTTGAAAATAATTAAATCTAGCAAGTAAAAGTAAAAAAGTGAAAAAAAAAATATCCTGGGTCAGGATTGAGTAGGTGATTATTTAAGGAACAGGCAGAGTAGATTTAGAGTGAGTTTTTAGCATAGTAGCCAAAGCTGACCATGGCAATTCAATGCTTGCTCTCCTTTGATCACCCTCCACCCAGTGCCATCTGTTCTGTCGGAGCTTAGGAGAAGATTGTAAGCCATAGCAAAAATACCAACATCCCAGGGTGCCTATAGGTTTGAGAAACAGCTATTTTTCCAACCAGCAAGCAAATAGGAGATCCTAGGAGACTCACTTAGAGTGGGTGCACTGAATTAGAGGGAGAGTTAGTGTAATGATAGAAAAGAGCCCTGGATTTTGGGTCAGAGGATTGAGTTCAAATACTGGCTCAGATTTCAGAGGACCAGGATCCAAATGCTAGCCCTGCTCCACATTCTCTGAATCCCCGTAAACAAATCATGTCCCTCTCCTGGCCTGGATTTCCTTACCTATAGAATTGGGGAATTGGCTTAGAAGACTTCTAAACATCTTCCAACTTTAAAAAAGTGACCCCTCCATTGACCTGGGAGTCAAGGGTCTGGCTTGCTTCTCTGACTTGCTGTGTGACACTTCCCAAGTCATTTTCCTTTTCTAGGTTTGGAAAATGAGGGTGTTGAACTTTACTAGACAATTCTCTTTCTAAGGGGAAATCTACAAGTTAATGAAGCTATGGAGTGGAAGACATTCCTAACTAATGAAATTTCCCAAACTGTTGAATCATGGTCTAGAAGGATGGATAAGGACAAGAGCCTCAAAGGAATGTCACACTGACAGTTTCTAGAGAGACAACTCTCACTTTTATCTCAAAGCTTCAAATCTGTTCTCTAAGTACAAACAAATGTTGTTCTGCCTAATCTAGCTGTTCTAGTACAGGACATCAGAAGTGCTCCCACGTCACACACATATATCCCTTGATTCCTGCCCTGACATCACCCATCCTAGGGAAGACAAAAAATCAAGCAATTGTAGACTTGTTCCTGCCTCTGTCAAGCCTTTAGCTTGGACAAAGGAAACTGTTGTTGCAGCACCTCCTAAATTACTTTACATTCAGGGGGCAGCTGGGTAGCTCAGTGGATTGAGAACCAGGCTTACAGATGGGAGGTCCTAGGTTCAAATCCAGACTCAGACACTTCCCAGCTGTGTGACCCTGGGCAAGTCACTTGACCCCTATTGCCTACCCTTACCACTCTTCCACCTAGGAGCCAATACACAGAAGTTAAGGGTTTAAAAAAAAATAAAAATAAAAAATAACCATTCATGTGTATAAATTTTGCATACAAATAAAGCAATGTTGAACAGTGGTTAAAGGATCAGCCTTAAAGTCAAGAAGACTTGGTTTCAAGTTCTATTGTTTATAACTAGCTGTAAGATCCTAGGATAGTCGTTTGACTTTTCAGTATACCAGACAAGTCTTTAAGACTCTTAGGGCTGGTGTTGTTAGACATTGACAGAGTTTATTCATGGAGGTTCCTTATTTTGATGAATCAGAGGACCAGTCCAAATTTATTCACATGTATCAGATATACTTATCTGTGAACATGTGGTTTTGCTGAGGAGCACTTATACTCTTTGAGGGCAAGGAGTCAAATCTGTTTGGTTGTTGTCTTTATATCCTCAGTACCTAGCACATAGATGGTGATTGAGATTGGTTGTCCGGAAAGAAATTTCTTTCTTCTTTTTCATAAAAGAACTTCTAAGTTCCAGCAATATTATTTCTAAAACTGAGCTTCTCTGTTCAGCAATGGTTAATGTTGGTGGAAATGATATCATATCTCTGCTTGGTCATGCTTTTTCATACCCAGATCTAGTCCTTACTCAGTGAGTCCATCCGTCCATCCTAAGGATTTACTTGAGCACAAGGTTAGATGACTTATTTGCCTTAAGTCAATCACCTAAAAAAATGTCAAAGGTGGGAACTGATACTAGGATTTCCTGATTCTAAGCTTAGCACTTGATCCACTAAACTATTCTGGTGCCTTCTCTCTTAGATTTCCAGCTAAACTGAGCTAAAAAGTACTCTGTGAGGTAAACCAGATCCCCATTTTACAGATTAGGCCATTCATTGAGGCTAAATGAACTGGGAATCAAAGGACCTAGACTCTAAGCCATCTCTACTGGTGAATCATGTGGCTGATGAATAGCTAGTCAATGTCAAAATTGAGCTAAAAAGTCCAGGGCTTCCAGTTTCTAATTCACTTTCCTTCTTCAGTGTCTCTTTCTTATCCAGAAAAGTCTTTTGTTTTTTCTCAAAGTCAGAAGAGGTAGCTGAGTGGCACAGTTGACAGAGGGCTAGGCCTGTAAGTGGGGAAGGACTGAGGTCCGTTCCAGGCTCAGATACGTTCTAGCTGTGTGTCCTTTAGCAAGTCACTTTACTTCTGTTTGTCTCAATTTCCTCAACTATAAAACGGGGCTAACAGAAGTACCTACTTTACAAGAATGTTGTGAGAATCCAATGAAATATTTGTTAAATGCTTAGCAGCGTATGGCACATAGTAGGGGTTATATAAATGTTTATTCTCTTCCCTTCTTCTCCCTCCAAAAAAAAATTCTTCCTAAAGAATTCAATCCTAATCACTTATATGCTACCCAACATGACCAATAGAGAATAAGAGAGACGATTAGTGTGGTGGAAAGAGCTCTAGACTGGGAAGCAGTCCAAGTTCCTGTCCTGAGTCTATTACTGAATGACCAAGTGGGTAATGTCTCTTTTTTCTAGGACTCAATTTTTCTTTATGTGTTAAAAAAAAAAAGAGGTTGGACTAGGTTATCTCTTAAGGTCTCTTCAAGGTCTAAGAATCTATGATTCTAAGAAAATCTAAAAGGCTAGTTTAAGTTTCATCTCCACATAGCCTCCCCTAACAAAAGAACCCTCTTTTAATTCTAATTCTAATTTTAATTTATATATATGGGGTGTATCACTTAATGCCATCTTAAAATACTGTTTATTCGATGAGAATTATTCTTCTCTCCCCAACACAAGCATGATCCCAAGATGATCCCAATTTCCCCAAAGTAAGTCACAATAAATTTTTGGAAGATTCTTCAAATGATCTTTTAGATATTCAGGGTCAAATTCAGGCAAGATTCTATGATTCTGTGGCCCAGGAGTTCTGCATCAGCACAACTAGAAGAGCAAATTGCCAACACCAGGATTTGAATCCATTCAGACAATTGCAGGAAACCAACTAGAAAATGCTGAGTTTTAAAAAAAAATTAATTCAGCTTCCTATCCACTTCCCTGAATTCATTTTTTAAAGCCCACCCAGAGATTATGACTTAGTAGATAGCATGGTGGGTGACCTTCCAGGTACTTCCCAGCTCTAACTCTGTGAAACTATGTGTGATACAGCTCTGGGGTTTTAAATTTGTGTCCTGGTATACCTTTGACAGTCTGGTGAGACCTTTGGACCGCTTCTTATTTGAATAATGTTTCTAAATTCATAAAAATAAAAAAAAACAGTATTACAGAGTAAATCAATTATATTTAAGTAGAGCTGTCAAATTAGTTTTTTTCTTTTTCTTTTTAAACCCTTAACTTCTGTGTATTGGCTCCTAGGCAGAAGAGTGGTAAGGGTAGGCAATGGGGGTCAAGTGACTTGCCCAGGGTCACACAGCTGGGAAGTGTCTGAGGCTGGATTTGAACCTAGGACCTCCCATCTCTAGGCCTGACTCTCAATCCACTGAGCTACCCAGCTGTCCCCCAAATTAGTTTTAAAAAAAAAAACAACCCAAGTTTATGCTTAAAAATCCCTGCAAAAGAGTGCTGAAATGAAGTTTGGGCCCATGTTCAAATTCTGGCTCTGCCACTGACTGACTGTGAGGTCTTAGGTAAATAAATTATAGTGTCTCGAGAATTACTTCATATGAAAATGATATTAAAAAAGATTTTTATTAACATAAACTATTTAAATGTGATGTCTGGCATTGATATAGTTCTTTAAGGCTTTCAAGACAATTTTGTTATTATAATCCTTTGAGATAGGCAAGCCAAACATTATTTATTAACCTTATTTTAAAGATGAGCAAATGGAGAATCAGAGACATTAAGCCACTCGCCCAGGTCACAAAACAGGCAAGACGTGGAATTTAGATGGAGTCATTTCTGTGTGCGATTTTTCATGGAAACAAATGAAAATTTTCTAATTGATCCCTGACTTCAAATTAACCCTTCATTAAAGCTTTTAACTTGGCTCCCTGATCATTATGACACTTGAAGAGGTAGTTTTCATCTCTCCGATTCTCAGGTTTCTCTTCTGTGAAGTGAAAAGGTTAGAGAAGACAATCTCAAAAGCCTTTTCCAATCCAATATCCAGTTTACTTTTCAAAAGAGCAAAGGTTTCTGAAGAGTGACCCTAGTTTTGTGTACCCTTCTTATTTCGAAAGGCCGCTTCACTGTCAACAATCTCCTGGAAATCTGCACCTTTGCAATGCTCTGCCTGGCCCAGGAATATCTACCCTCCGTCACACCCCCACTGCTCTAAGGCTTTTTTGGAAACTGGCCTCTATCGCTTCTGTTATTTCCTTTCTTACTCTGAAGCCTGCTTTTTCATAGGACAGGATTATCCCAAACCATAGGATGGAAACCTGGAGGGTGCCTTTAGAGATCATCTAGTCCATTTGACAGTGAAGGAAACTGAGGCCCAATGAGTTGCCTTGATTCCCACTCAAAGTGATAAAAGGAGCAGTCTGAATCCCAGATCCTGTGCTACTTGCATGTATCATATTACATCTCTGTCACAACGATCCCTTTTGATGCTCTAGCCTACCATAAGAGTTAGGGGAAGGTTTTTGGTCATTTCACAGTGGAGAGAACTGACAAATGGAGACAGAAGCAAAGTGAGGGGTCTCACTAAAGATCAACTGCTAATAAGCAGCAGAGCTAAGCTTCACGACTTCTAGTAATCTAGCTCAGGTTTTCCCTCTCCCATTTGCTGTACTAACTCTATGAATGGGGCGGTGAGGGAATAAGGATTATTCCTCTATGAAAACAAACAGTAAACACCACTCAGACAACCTTCCTGTCTGACCCCTCTATCTCACTCTCAGCTGCCTCGGAGTCCAAAGACAACAGTTTTTAAGGGGCTTTTGGGCAGCCCCATGGAAACCTGCCATGACTTCTATATCCCATTCAAGGACATCTAACCACTATCCTCGCTCCCTCAGCAGAGCCTCTTAATTTTAAAGGAAGATTGGTTTGGGCCATATTTCAGGAGCAAAACCATGTCTATGTATCCTTCAGCCAAATACCAAATCACATTCCAGTAGCCAAAACTTGTCACCATGCCCCCCCCACCCCCCGCCCTCCTCAGCGTGGGATTCGGTGGTATAGCCACTTACCTCCCTGGGTGGTCTCTGTGTGCTCAACTAAGGCAGAGGATCTCAGGATCCTCTTTAAATACTCAAAGCAGTCAGTCACCAGCCTTGGCCCCCCATGGTGGGGAGGGGCGAGAGGGGAGGGAAAGCACAGGAGTGAGGGGATGAACAAGCGATGAGTAACCCAACTGCTATCAGCTTGCTGAAAATAACTTGTGAGCAAAGCCCTGAATTTTGCTCCCCCCACACCAGCTGTAGATGGAGAACAATGTCATTCCTGAAGTTTCAAACTACTCCTTGCCTTAGTACCCCAAAGCCAAACGATGAGCTTGACAGTAGCAGGGGTGTGTGTGTGTGTGTGGAGGGGTGGGGAGGGCTGTTGAAGTAGGAATAACAAGACAATATACTTTAGTGATTAAACATATATTTTTAAACGTCCCTCCTTTCTTTCCAGCTCCTCTGACCTTTCCAGAAAATCTACACAAACTACCTACAAATAAATCATGACCCATATCTAAGAGCCCTCTGGAACTCCGAGGCCCAGGCATCATGCGAGGATTAAGAAGCAAGAACTAAAAATAAACACTATCGACATTGGAAGGGAGATTTAGATAATCTCAATGAAGTCTACAAAATGTGGGTCAGCTAATCAGGGTCCTGCAAGGCAATGACCGTATAGTTGTAGAATGTTAGGGCTGAAAAGGACCTTAGAGGTCATGTAGTCGAACTGCTTCATTTGCAGGTGGAGAAAGTGTAATCAAGAGACACAAAGTGACTTACTCAAAATGTCTCTCTCTCTCTCTCTCTCTCTCTATATATATATATATATATATATATATATATGTATATATATATATATACACATATATATATACACACATAGACACAAACATCTACACAAAGATTTGTGTGTGTATATGTATATATTTGTGCATCTCTCTCTCTATCCACACAAATACACACAAAAGGTTGGCGCACACTCAAAAATAGCACTCTTCCTTTAAAATTAATATGATAGTATTGAGGGTTCACAAATAATAACATCAAACACACATCCACTAAGAATGTAAATTCTCTGAGGACAAAGATGTTTTATTTTAGTCTTTGTATCACTAGCACTAGGGAGACAACCTGGTGCTATACTATATACTGCTTATTGGAGTGAATTGAATTAGCTTGAATTGATAGAGGTTTAAAGGCTAGAGATTAGACCTAGACCTCCCTTAGAGGGCAACTAGAATAAGAATCTTTTTCTTTGTTCATCTAGATGACAGAAATGGACATCTATGTTCCATTTAGGAAACTCTCAATTCTGTCCCCTAAGATATACCCTTAAGTTTCACAGAACGGTAGAGGATAGATTGCTAGGGTTATAACTATTGTCTTTGGACTCCAAGGCAGCTGAGAGCTAGATGAATGGGTCAGGAAGGTCTCTGAGTGGTGTCTACTGCTTGATTTCATAAAGAAATTACCCTGCTGCACATTATACATACCCCGAAGAATTTTTTAAAATGATATCTGTTTAAACTACTAAATTAGGCTTAACTTAAAAAAAATTAAACTCATATTTTCAGCTTTAGGCATCACAGACTCAGAAGAATCACAAAATGCTAGAATTGGAAGAGATCTTTGAAATTGTCTAGTCCAGCTCCATTGATTTGTAGAGGATAAGACTGAGAAATGGAGAAAAGCAATGGTTTGCTCACAATTCTCCTGGTTCCTGGGAGTCTAGGGCTCTTTTATTGATTTATGCTTTCAATAGTACTTGTGAGATTATCTTCCTTGCCAAAACAAAATTCTTTACTTATACCTATGATCCAATCCCTTCCCTATCGTTTGGTATCTTATGTCATCTCTCCTCTCCTCTCCTCTCCTCTCCTCTCCTCTCCTCTCCT
>NW_025372787.1:0-5846 GCF_016433145.1 Gracilinanus agilis
TATATATACTTTATATAATACATATATTTATACATTAGTAGGATGATCTGGATATGCATTCAAGAACCCTTGATTCAATTTAAGATGGAAATGGGAAGGGTTTTTCAAATTATTTCCTATGGAAAGTACTATTTTTCTAGTAACTCAATTGATCAAAAGGCACAAAGTATGTACGCTCTCATAGTGCTTGTTGTTTGTTGATTGGTGGGGGGAATCAGAGATTTGACCCTAAAAGGAAATGCAGTTTTAGAGGTTCTCCTCCAATAAGGCATCTCCCACATATAGGTCAAGATCATAGTGCTTTTCTTGATAGATGGAACATCAGAGATAACACAGCATAGACCAGGGAAGTATTTCCTCACTGAGGTTCTTTGCTGTTCTCATGCAAGATTGTCAGTGTAAAGTCCAAACAGAAGAAGGATTCCTTCTAGGGGTCAGAGTTGCTCACCTGGAGTCCACAAATTCCCTCTGGGGGTCTGTGGCTAGACATCAGAGGACCTATGAACTTAGATGGGGAAAAGGACATCTTTAACACAATCGGTTTTCTTTGTAAATCTATTCATTTTATTGTATGCATTTGACTAACCAAGTTGTGGCATAGGATTGTGACGGAATTACTAATGAGCCATAAAAATGACAAGCAGGTTAATATTGGAAAAACACAAAAAGACCAACAGCAGAACCAAAAGAACATTTAAAACAACAAGAGGGGGGTAACTGGGTAACTCGGTGGATTGAGAGCCAGGCCTAGAGATGGGAGGTCCTACATTCAAATCCGGCCTCAGACACTTCCCAGCTGTGTGATCCTGGGCAAGTTACTTAACCCCCATTGCCTAGTCCTTACCACTCTTCTGCCTTGGAGCCAATACACAGTATTGACTCCAAGATGAAAGGTAAGGGTTTTTATAAAAACAAAAAAATAAGAGAAATATTGTCTGAAGAATGATTTGTGCATGTCTACCTCCAGAGAAAGAACTGATGAACAGAAATAAGACAGTTTCACATATATCTATAACTTTTTTCAAATGATATCTTCTCTAATGGGAAGAAGAAGAGAGGGAGGGAGTTAGCTGGGTATTTGAAAGTAACAAATGAATGAATAAATAAATTAATTAGAATTTTAAAAAAATGTTATTCTTAGAAGGGTTCCATAGGCTTCATCACATTGTGAAAGAGGTTAAGCATCTCTGATGTGATGTATGCTACCATGAACAGGTAATATCGAAGACATCAGGTAGCTGCATTCTTCTCCCCCACCTGACTCACTGGATACTCCATCTTGCCATAGAGATTTCTGTTCCTGAAAGCTCACTCTAACCCTGGACTTTACTGGAGTGAAGAACCCCTCTGCCCCTATGTTTTCTCCCTCTGATTAGCTGCCCCCTCCACCTCCCCATTTAAAAAGGATGCTTAGGCTATCTATGTCTTCATTCCTCTTCAGGCTCATTCTCTGGTCTTTCTTTACTATGCCCCTCTACCCTTTTATGTTATATTAGATGGAATCTCTTGAAGCTATCTTTCTATTTGGATTTGGATTTCTAGCATTTAGTAATGTCTGGGATATATTAAGCACTTAAATAGTTGTCATTGTCACCCATCCTGCCACAAAATTCTAAGGATCACTGGGTTTTCCAATATACCCTAGAGCCAAATTCTCTTATATGTTTTCTCTCCCCCACCCCCAAATTGAATGTGAGTTCTTTGAGATCAAGGGGTATCACCTTTTTTTTCCTATTTGTATTCTCAGCACTTGGCACATAGCAAATGAATGATTCTCAGGCATCAAATTTGTATTTGTGTAGTCTCTACAAAACTGCTATACTCCTACAAAGAACATTTGCTGCTGTATTCTGCAGTGGCTATTGGGGAATTATGTGACAGAGCCCAAACTCTGGGAAGTCCTACCAAGCTGGAAAAGCTTCAAGTATGAATGGGTTAATTTGAGTAACTGTGGAGAGAGCTTACTTAATCTTACTATTAAACCATCTACTAAGGCATGGCATGTGTGCATGGATGAATACGTGTGTGTGCCTGTGTATATATGATTTGTCAGGAAAGGAAGTTCCTTTCTTGTATTATTATCTCAGATATTTTTTAAAGTTTCTACTGCTAATCTTCCTATATTATAGATATTCTATTTGAGACCAATCTTTCTGGATGTCATAGAATCAGAGAATTTTAGAGTTGGAGGGGGTCTCAATGGCCTGCCCCACCCAATATATTTTAAAAGTAGTCTTCCAGTTTCTGCTTGAAGAACTCCAGTGAGAATGAATGTGCCACTTCCTGCAGTAAGTAGATCATCCTACTTTTTAATATTTCCCATAAATGAAACTACAGATCCTTGAAATACTGCTGTGTAGGAGCCTGTGTACAGTTGGGGGGAAGAGTATTGGACTGAAATGAAGGAAGAAAACTAGATTCTAACCCTAGCTCTGTTTCATATTTGGTTGCTTATGGACTCTGATCTTTACTTTTGTCCTTTGATTTTCTATTAAGATGATTTTTTCCAACTCTAGGAAAAATTACTGGTGGGAAGATAGCATAATTTGAAAGTTGAAAAAACCAGCAACCCCAAATATAAGACATACATTTATGTAGCACATTGCAGTTCACAACAGAAAACAGTTATATATTTCTTATTCTTTTCTGGACTTTGAGAACAAGTGATTTCTAGATGAAATAAAAAAGAAAAGGTAAAGAACGATCTTCATTCTGCTGTATCACCTATATTTTATTTTGTTTTTTAGATTTAAATTTTTTTTTTTTTAGAAAAAATTTTCATGGTTACATGATTCTTGCTTTTACTTTCCTCTTCACCTCCTCCCCATATCCAACAGACATTTCCACTGGTTATAACATGTATGTATCACCTATATTTTAATTAAACAATATGGAGCAACTACTGCATGCTCAACCTTGTACTCAATACGTTAAAAGAAATAAGGAAGATAAAATACAATCTCCTTTGAAACCTACATTGTTTCACTGGTAAGATGAAGCTCGTGTCTACAGAAAAAAGTCTATATAAGGATTGGAACGAGGCCTGATTTCAATGATATAGGAATACAGGAGCAAGAAAATTCCCTTTATGCATACAGGGTAACACCTTTGTAATTCATAGCTTTGAAAAATTGCTTAGAGAACTGAGAGACTAAGTGAATTGTCCATCATTACAAAGTCAGTATGTGTCAACGAAGGCTCTTGAAATCTAGATCCTCCTGGCTTCAAAAACCAGCTCTGTTGGAAAATAATGTTTGAAATGGTGGTTAGATACTATAATAATGGTAGAATAAGAGCATCCTCAAACTATTGTGGAACTTAGAGATGATTTATTACAACTCCTTCATTTTACAGTTGAGAAAACTAAGGTCTAAAAAAAGAAGTGACTTGCACAATTGAATTGAGTAGAATAAATATTTGGAGAATGGATGGGAGCAGAATTGTCCTAAGTCACATAGCTAATGAGTATTTGTGGTGGATCTCAGGTTGGAAGTTGAAATGAAATCTGTTGACTTCAAGGAATAAATGTACATTGAATGAATGGGTGAATCAGATGGTAGTAATAGTATGAAGAACTGCAATATGCTTTTTTAAAACTCTCAACTTGAGACCCCATTATATTTTTGATGTGGCCTCTCCCTCTGCCAGTGCAGATCGTCACCCTTCCGTGCCTTCTCATTTTATAAGATCCTTGGCTATGCCTTTCCACATACCCTAACATCTGTCTAACATGCTGGGAGCTTTCCACAGGCTCTTTTAATTTTTAACTTTATGAATAATCATAAAATAATATTTTGCAACTTCTCGGTCATTACCAGGAAACTCCACATTTACCATTAATGAGGGAAGCTCATTGACAGTAGAATAACCAATAAGGCTAAAAATATTACAATGCTTTTTTAAAAAAGCAAAACACGGTCCAGCAACTTAGAAAATACTTTAGCACCTCTTGAATAGAGAGATTAACTTGTCAGTTGCCTCAGTTGAACATGGTAGGCTCTTAGTTAATATTTGTTAAATGAATGAATGAATAAATGAATGAGGCATCATTAAATGGAAGGGGCTGAAGTACTATACTTTGGAGTGGCAGTACATTGTAGTGGCTTTAGTCCACTCCAACCTGGGGGTAGTTTCTTTTTTTTTTTCCTATCTGATACAAGTACCTTGCAGGCAAGGATCTGTCTTACTTATTCTTTTGTCTTCTCCAGAGTCAGCACAGTGCTACTGTCTTTCATTCTAGGCTTACATTCTAGGCTCTTAATAAGCATAAATTTGCTTTCAGATAAAATCTCTCTCTCTATATATATATATATATGCATATATATGTTTGTGTATATTTGACTCTATCCTTATTAAAAGTCCATGCCCTTTGGGGAAATAAGAAATCAATTTCTGATGCCTCTTTGATTATGAATATATAGGAAAGTATTAAGATGCTTGCCACTTTCATAGAAAACACCTCCCATAGACTCCAAATCCCAGTGGGAATTCCTTTGTAACTTATGACTTGAGATCCGTTTGTAGCAAACTTTCCTCATTGGCAGAGGTTGGTTATTCAATGCTCTTCACTGTGTTAGCTAAAGAATTGGAGAGAGCTGTAGAGAGGAAGGGTCATTGGCTTTTCAGCTTTGAGAGAGAAGACATGTAGTATCACCTTCTTCCTTCAGACTCAGTCTCTCAGGTTCTTTTCATGGAGGGAGAGAAAGATTGTGGGGGAAAACTGGCATGGAGAGAAGTCAGGACCTCTATCATGTTCCTGTTCTAAGTTTACTATAGTAGAGACTGGGAAATTTCTTCTTGGGTGATATCTGGGACATTTTCTCTGTATAATATTAAATTAGTTGTGATAATGTATGATGGGTGAGGACATTCACTCTGTATATTATCTGATTGATATCTCAACTGCATAATTCTCTGATTTCTGTCTGCTATCAGCTTGGATAAATGAATTTATTTGCTATTTGCAATGTGTGTTCATTTTAAAACTGGCATTTGGTGGAAAGAGAACCTTTGCCATACAGCTTAGAAGCACTTCATCATTAATGGATAGTGATCAGGATTTCAACACAGATTAAAAAATTATTCACTCTAGAGTAACAATATTTAAGGGAGCAGATAAATATTATGATAACCCTATGCATCTTCTTTCTGAGGAGACCAAAGTGGCCAGACTGTGGCTCCAACCTGTTTTAGTAAAAATGAAAGTCTCCCTTGAAGCAGGGTAGGGGGAAGAGCCTCAAGATACCCCTTCTAGCTTCCCAACAAACTACATCTACATAGACCCTTACAGACATACATCATTAAAACACCGCATACAGACCTCAACATCTCTATGAAAAATGGTAAGAGCCTTCAGATGGCACTGGATGATGTTGACTTGTTGCATAAAACTCTGGAACTCTGTGGAACCTTCTAAATGAGATTCATGGTCACTCAAAAGTTTGTGTCCTAACTATCTGCAGAGTGAAAAATCATGTGAATGAAGGATATCTACCGTCCAGACCAGGGGTCAGCAACATATGGCTCTCAAGCCATATCTGGCTCTTTTGAGTGCCAGATATGGCTCTTTCTGCAGGAGCCATAAAGTAAATTTTTTTTAGGCACTGTTACAGGAGTGCACACTGTGAGCAATGACTCTCATGGCCAAAAAGGTTGCCAACCCCTGGTCCAGACTATCATATGAAGTCAGATGGACAGCCTATAGCAGTGATGGTGAGCCTTTTAGAGACTGAGTGCCCAAACTACACCCTCACACCCCACGTGAGCCACCTCCTTACCCCAGACAGAGGAGGGAGGAAGTGTTCCCATTGGACTGCTGGGATATATATATATATATATATATATAT
>NW_025372788.1:0-6727 GCF_016433145.1 Gracilinanus agilis
ATATATATATGGGTAGCAGCATTTTATACCTCAGTGTACCTCATTTTACAGACTGGAAAACTGAGGACCAGGAGAGTAAATTGAGTTACCAAAGGTAACACAGCTAAATTAAGCATGTGAGACCCGATCTCTTTTCCTAGGCATTCTGGGAGGGCCTCATAATTCCCAGAATAGAATGCCATTGAAGTTTTTCCAAGTCCAATGCCTCAGCATCTCTAGAATAGACTGGCATAGCTGGTTGTAGAACAGCTCCCATAAAGTTAGCCAAAAAGGAAGAATCAGAGGGATTGGGCTCTGACACTTTATTCATCCCCTTGACCCTCAGTTTCCTCATCTATAAAATAAACTCAAAAATTCCTCTTGTTCAATCTCCTAAGAATGATGCCAGATTCTAGTGAGATATTTGATTTGGCCTGTCATTTCTATTGAAGCACTGATCTGCTGGTTTTAGGAAATGGGAGTGGGGCACTTATGCCATCCTTTCCCAAATCCTCTCCTTCCAGGACAGGAACTCTTTACCCTGGGATCATTCTGTTATTACATGAGCCCATGTACATAAAATGGCAAAGCTTTCCAAAGGGAACTGGATTATTTCATGGCTTCATTACTCATCAACTGGTCCTTTTATTCTCTACCCATATGTGCATAAGTTGTTTCCTCATTGCCTGCCTAGGACTTTGCCCTAGGTTTGGTTCAATGTAAACTTAGTTCCTCTTGTCTTTCCCCCTTATTAGTGGTTCTAATAGACTCTTATTAGGCTCAGCCACTATCAGCCAATGGGAAAGCTCTGTAGGTTCAGCTCTTTGGTCTGAGATTTCTTCCTTGCTAATTTGATTTCAGACTCCATTCAGGAGCAGCTAAGTGGCATAGAAGAAAGATTGCTGGACCCATGTTCCAATCCAGACATTATTATGTGCACGAGCTTGGACAATTCACTTAACATCTTTTTGCCTCCATTTCCTCGTCTATTGAAAGGAATAGCACCTACCTCCTAAGGTCTTTGTGGGCATTAAATGAGCTAATGGTTGTAAAGTGCTTAGTACAGTACTTGGCCCATAGTAGGCACCATATAATTACTCACCACCATCATCAATCAGCTCATCCTGGAGGCTGGAGCTGAGACCCTTTCAGCTGCTGGAACTAGGACCACGCTGCCATTTTTTGCTTCTGAACTTGTTCCTAACTCAGAACCCGACCTAGGTTCATTGACCAGTACCGAACTGGCCACTTGCCCCTGTGTGCAGGACCTCAGTTCACCGTATGTCTATGACCTGAAACTGCTAGAGAGGGACAGAGCTGCCGCTGGGCTATTGTTCCTTCAGACTACACACATTAACTTCTGTTTTTGCTGGCTCTGTGGGCCCTCCTTGCCCTCATCTACTACTTCTTGCCCTGAAGCATACGAGCTCCTGTCCAGACCATCTCCCGTGTCCACAGACAGCCTCTGTCCCCCTTTGTCAAGCTGGGTTGAAACAAGGGCTCACTGCGGAAACTCCTGAGAGAGAGACAGAAGTGTTGGGACAAAGGACAAAGGACAAAGGTGGAGTTGCTCTAGGAGAAAGAATAGTCTGCAGGCAAGAAGGCTGTGTTCAACCCCTGTCTCAGACACTGAAGAGGCGTGTGACTATGGGCACACCACTCACTCTTTCATCTTAGTTTCTCCATCTTTAAAGAGGAATAATGGTATTTCTAGAATGTCCCATACAGATCTGTTGTGAGCATCAAAGCGGGTCATGTCCGGAAAAGGCGTGGTGAATGTTAGCATGCTCTCTCTATGTTACTAGTTAATAGCATAAAGCTGGATGAGGGGAAAGCAGGTTAGAAAAGGCCATCAGAGGAAACAGTCCACAAGGTTAGAGAACAAAAGTCTTGGAGGCCATTCTCAAGGGAGGACAAACAGACAGGAAGTCCTGCCCCCTCCAGCTTGAGGAAGGAGTCATTGCCCAGAGAGCTGCAGATTCTAGTGCTTTAAGACAATTCCCAAAGCAGGGGTTAAGTTCTTTAAATACCTGATTGTGCAGGGCTCTGGCCTTTAGAGGTCAGCTGAGTCACATCTCTGCTTCCACAAGTTTCCAGCCTTGCCTCAGATTAAAACTCAGTGTTGATAAATGGAATCATGTGAAAAAACCTGTCACAAGAAATGATGAGAGCAATGGTTTCAGAAAAACTTTTGAAGTCTTCTATGAACTGATGCAAAGTGAATTGAGTAGAACCAAGAGAACATCTTCAGAGTAACAGCAATATTGTAAGAACAATAGATTGTGAAAGATTTAGTTACTGTGATCCAGACAATGATCCCAGACAATTCCAAAGAGATTGTGATGAAAATTGCTATCCACCTCCAGAGAGAAAGAGAGAGAAAACTGAGTGCAGACCGAAGAATATTTTTTTCACTTTATTTTTTATTGTTTTCTTGTTGGTGGTGTGTTTCCTCTTGTACCATGACTCGTATGAAAATGTATTTTGCATGTCTTCACATATATAATTAATATATTGTTTGGCTTTTCAGTAGGAGAGAGAAAATTTGGAACTCAAAGTTTTAAATAATAGATGTTAAATTTTTTTAAATTGTAATTGGGAAATATTTAATTGAATAAAAATATATAAAGCAAAAAACCTGTCCATGTTAGACACTGGTCCTCAGAGTCCATACTCTTGGGGGATTCTCCATAGGTTATCAACTGACTCGATAAGATTTTTAATTCTTTTGACTTAGAAATCCAGGAATGTCCAAGTTGACAGACTCTAATTGGAAGAAGATTCAGCAAAGAATACAGAGAAGGATCAGTCAGATAAGTAGGTGAAGGACTAGAACAGAGTGATGTCTTAAAAACTTAGAAGAGTATATTAAGTTGGAGTGGTCAACAGTGTCAAAATTTTCAGAGAAAAGCCATTTGATCTGATAACTAAGAAATCATTAGTAACTTTGGAGAGAGCAATTTTAGTAGAATGATAAGATCAGAAGCTGAATTGTAAGGGTTTAAGAAAAGAGTAAGAGGAGAGAATGTGGAGACAACTTTTTATAGATGGTCTTTTGGAGGCTTTTACCTACAAAGAGCAGAAGACATATAGGATGACAGTGTGGATAGAAGGTCAAGTGAGGGTTGTCTTGTTGGTTTTTTTTTCAACATTGGAGATACCTGAGCATGTTTGTAAGTAGTAGGGAATGATTCAATAGAGAGGGAGAGTTTGAAAATAAATGAAAGAATGGGGATGACTAAAGAGATAATCTGTTAGAAGAGTTGAGATGGAATGAAATCACTTCAAGGAGATGGCTTAGCCTTGGTAAGGAGTTAAGGCTACTTTATTATGTAAGACAGGAGTGAGCTTAAAAACAAACAAACAAAAAAAAGAATAAATGAAAACCCCCCAATTAAAAATAAAATTGAAAATCTTGAAAATCAAAGGAAAATTTAATAAAATTAAAAGTAAGAAAACCATTGAATTAAAAAATAAAACCAAGTTACACTCAGGAAGTATGTGAACACAATTACAAAACACCTCACAATGTCAGATGTAAACAATTGGAAAAATATCAATTTCTGATGGGTATGCTAAGCTAATTTAATAAAAAATGATGATTCTACCTGAATTAATTTACTTACTCATTTCTATACCAATCAAATTACCAAAAAATTATCAAGAAATAAATCAATTTTGCAGATGGTGGGATTGTATTCACAGAGACTCCTAGAGAATCAACTAAAAAACCTAGTTGAAATAAGTATGAAATAAGTAACAACTTCAGCAGAGTTGCAGAATATAAAATAAATCCACATAAATCTTGCTTTATATACAACAATTCATCTGAAAGAACAGAAGATTGAGAATATCATGGGAATCAGTGAAAATAATTTCAAGGAAGGTAGCCTAACACATTACCAGATCTCTAACTGTATTATAAAGTGGCAATTATCAAAACAATCTGGCACTAGTTAAGAAATAGAGTAGTGGATCAGTGGAATAGATTAGATATACAATACATAGTAGTAAATCACTGAAGTAATCTAGTTTTGATAAACTCAAAGATCCAAATTTTTGGGACAAGAATTAACTATGACAAAAATTGCTGGAAAAACTGGGGAGCAGATTGGAAAAAACTAGGAACAGACCATCATTTCATGCCATATACCAAAATAAGGTCAAAATGAGTATATGATTTAGACATAAGACATAATATAAGCAAATCAGGGGAGCATGAAGTACTTTTACCTGTCAAATCTATGGATATGGGAAGAATATATGAGCAAATAAGACAAAACAGGATGTAAAATGCATAATTTATATTATAATTAGTTAAAAGAGTTTTATACAAGCAAAACAATATAGCCAAGATTAGAAGGAAAGTAAAAATTTGCGTGAAAAAATTATAGCATTTCTCTGATAAATGCCTCATTTCTCAAATATTAGAGAACTGGGTGAAATCTATAAGAATACAATTGGCAAATGGTCAAAAAATATGAATAGGAAGGCAGCTAGGTGACTCAGTGGATAGAGAGCCAGACCTAGAGACAAGAGGTCCTGTGTTCAAATTTGACCTCAGGATACTTCTTAGCTCTGTGACCCTGGGCAAGTCACTGAACTCCAGTTGTCTAGCCTTTGCCATTCTCCTGCTTGAGAACAGATATTTAGTATCAATTCTAAGATAAGAGTTTTTTAAAATATGAACAGATGAAGAAATCAAAACTATAGTCATATGAAAAATGCTCTTAATCACCATCGATTACAGAAATACAAATTAAAACCATGAAGTTATTTTACCTATCAGATTGGCTAATATGACCAAAAAGGAACATGACAAATGTTGGAAGAGATGTGGGAAAATTGGGACACTAATGTACTATTAGTGGTGTAAACTGATCCAACTATTCTGGAGAACAATTTTTTAAAACTGCATACCCTTTGATCCAGTGATATCACTACTCAGCTTATATCTCAAAAAGAAAAAAAATTAAGAGGAAAAGATCCTATATGTACAAAATTACTTATAGCAGCTCTCTTTGTGTTTGCAAAGAATTAAAAATTAAGGGGACGATCAATTGGGGAATGGCTGAACAAGTTGTGGTATAAGATTGTGAAGGGAAACTATTATGCTATACAAGAAATGCCAAGCAGGATGCTTTCAGAAAAACCTGGAAAGATTTACATAAACCATGTATGCAGTAACCACGTTGTACAATGATTAACTGCAAATGATGTGATTTTTCTCAGCAATACAATGATCTAAGACAGTTCTGAAAGACTTAAGAGGAAAAATGCTATCCACCTCCAGAGAATGAACATTGGAATCTGAATACATATTGAAGTATATATTTTATTATAAACTTTGTTTTTCTTGGATTTTTTGTCGGTATTTTCTTTCACAACATGGCCAATGTAGAAATGTGTTTTGCCTCTGCACTTTTAGAATCTATATCAAATTGTTTGCCTTCTCCAGAAGGGAGATAGAGAAGTAGAATTTGGAACTCAAAAATTTAAATAGCAATTGTTAAAAGTTTTATATATTATTGGAAAAAAATAAAATATAGAAATGGAAAAGAAAAAATGGTGCCTAGAGAAAGATAGAACCTTTCTTTGGAAAATTAAATCATATTTTAAAACCTTTTTATTTTCCCTCCAAATCTTATTTTAGTTTCTCTAAAAATATTGAAAAATTATATTTTCCCTAATCTAACAACTAGAAAGTAGGTAGAAGACCATGAACAGAAGACTTTTTAGGGGAATTCTTCAAGGGAGGAAGTAAGAAATAATAATAGTAGAATAATAGATCAGCGGACTAGATTAGGTATATAATACACAGTAGGAAATAACCATAGTAATCTGATATTTGATAAACTCAAAGATCCAAAATTTTTGGACAAAAACTCATTATTTGATAAAAACTGCTGGGAAAACTGGAAAACAGTATGGCAAAAACTAGGTGTAGACCAACATATCATACCATGTACCAAGATATGGTCAAAATGGGTCCATGATTTAGACATAAAGAGTGATACCATAAGCAAATTAGGAGAGCATGGAATATCTTACCTGTCAGATCTATATATAAGGAAGAATGAGGACTATATGACCAGACATCTTTAAGATGAAGAAATCAAAACTGCTTATAGTCATATGAAAAATATTCTAAATCACTATTGATTAAAGAAATATAAATTAAAACACTTCTGAGGTACCAATCAGATTGACCAATATGAGAAAAAGAAAGTGATAAATGTAGGTCATATGGGAGAATTGGAACACTAATGCATTGTTGATAATGTGAAATAATTGAACCATTTTGGAGAGCAATTTGGAACTATAATGGACTATAAAATTGTGTTTGCCTTTTGATCCAGCAAAACTGGGGAAAATGGAAATAATCTGGCAGAAACTAGGTATAGGCTAGCATCACATATATTAATTACATAATGATATTTCATTATATTCATACCGAATATATATCCATTCTTCAGTTGATGAGCACCAAAATCCCTCAGTTCCAGTTCTTTGCTTTCCTTTGGATTTTCCCACCTCTTTACTTCCACACTTTTTACTTTCACTCACTTTAGGATCAGGGAGGTTATGCCTTTTCTCTAACTGGCATTATCTTCCCTTTGAGCTCCCCCTTTTTCTGGTTCTCATCTATTTCTCTATTGAGTTTGATGAATTTTCTCACCAAAATGTGTGTGTGTGTGTGAGAGAGAGAGAGAGAGAGAGAGAGAGAGAGAAGGAAAGGAGAGGAGAG
>NW_025372789.1:0-1848 GCF_016433145.1 Gracilinanus agilis
AAAGAAATGAGAGAGAGAGAGAGAGAGAGAGAGAGAGAGAGAGAGAGAGAGAGAGAGAGAGGGACAGAGGGAGGAAATAAAGAGGGAGAGACAGAAAGAGCGAGCTCCTGGTATCATTATCTGCCTCTCCTTTCACCTAACCCTCTCTAGTATTTTTGGCACACAGAGTGTTAAATGAGAATACCAAGAATCATCCTAAAAGATGGTAGTCAGTCTGGTAATTTTAATAGGCTCAGCTGCTGGCTCTCCTAGATTCAGGATCGAAGGAGCCAAGTTGCCTGGCTGCTCCTGTCACTGACAGCCAGCCAGTAGTCATTGTTGGGTAGTCTCTGTACATCTATGTGTTAAAGGAAAAAAAAGGCCTGGGTTTCTGAGCATTTTCTACAAATCATTTGAAAGAAGAAAACAGAGGATGTTTGTTAAGGAGGCATGTGGTGCTGGTGGATTAATTGAACAGACTTTTTTCAGTAGGGACATCAGGTTCTCTCTTTGCTGCCAAGAGTCTATATGGAAATGGGATGGAGATTTTAAACATCTTACTGTTTGCATCTCTACATTATAAGTTTCCTTTATAATACATAAACAACACCCTCAAAGGACCCTATATCATTTGATTCATTTTTTTTCCAACTGAAAAGGTACTGTATGTATGGATAGGTTAAATTGTAGATTAGGGGGTCAAGTTATTGAGGATTTCAAGTTGAAGTGGCCTTAGAAGTGAATGACAAGTTGTTTTTGTTTTTTTGCTGAAATACACACATGAAGGATTAAAGTGCAGGAAGGTTTATAAGTATGAGTGGAGGTTTAGGTAAAAGGGGCATGGAAGCCAGAGATGGTTTCATTCATTTTATTTGTATATAGTTCCTGGCCTATAAATGTTTTAATAAATACTTGTTAATTAATTGATTGATGGCTTATTAATAATCACATAGAGTGGTGGAGATGGAAGTTCCTGGGACCAAATCTAATTTTAGACACTTCTGAGCTTATGTGACTCCGGGCAAGTCACTTAACCCCATTTGCTTAGTGCTTGCTGTTTTCTGCCTTGGAGCTGATACTTAGTGTTAATTCTAAGCAGAAAGTGAGGGTTTAAAAACATCAAATGTATTGTGTTAAAAATGAAACTTTGCTGAAGAAAATTAATTTCTGAAACATACCAGGCATCACATGATCTTGAGGCCTTCTTTTATTTGGCAAAGCCAACAATCAAAAAAAAAATCTTAACCTGAGCTAAGTAGAATCTCATTGGTTCTAGAAAATATTTTGGTAGTTAAGAGTTTTCATGGGTCATTTAACTGGAATCTGTCCTTCAGTTTGAGCCCCTTGCCTGCTCCCATCCCCCAAACTCCATGTACTTTCACCTTCCTAACCCTGCAAAGAAGCTTTGGTGACTTGGCCTGCCAGCTTGCTTTTGGTCTGGTTAGAAATTATAAATCAGCACAGCAAGATCTGAGTGGCTATTTCCACAGATTAACAAGTTTTCCCAGCAAAACAGGGTCTGAGAAGGAAGCTGGACTTTGGAGAACCTGTTGGTTTGCTAGGTTTTGTTTTGGAACCAAAAGAAACTCCTGAACTTTTATCTCCAATCTTTATCTTAGCCACCTGCCCAGAGAGAGTAAAAACATTTATTTGGGGGGTTTGGTGCCAGATCAAAAGAAGCTCTGCTGTTTTGTTTCCTGATAAGG
Source organism: Gracilinanus agilis (assembly GCF_016433145.1). Taxonomy (NCBI): domain Eukaryota; kingdom Metazoa; phylum Chordata; class Mammalia; order Didelphimorphia; family Didelphidae; genus Gracilinanus; species Gracilinanus agilis. The sequence goes on from NW_025372789.1 coordinate 1,686, forward strand.
AATTGGGGGAAAGCTCCCATTTCATGTAAGTTGATGGACTTTCTTAGGCAGACTCATGGAGGAAAAAAAAAACCTTCTTAAACAAATGGTGAAAATGTCACTACACTCCTCCTCCTCTGCTTCCATGGTTCGTTCTCTCTCTCTCTCTCTCTCTCTCTCTCTC
>NW_025372790.1:0-1063 GCF_016433145.1 Gracilinanus agilis
GAAGGGAGGGAGGGAGAGAAGAAATAATACTTTACATATGGGAATCATAAATGTGTGTATATACATATACAAAATCATAAATAATTTTCAAGTGATCTAAAAGGAGTACACAGTTAAAGTCTTCCAAGATTGTAGATGTGGCAAGTTCTCTTGAAAAGCATCATACTGTAGCATCCCATTGAAGATATATGATGGAGGAGTCCTTTTCCCCTCACCTATTTTAGAGCAGGTGCAAAAATCATCTGATCACTTCCTATAAACCATAAAGACTCTTAAAAGATTAGATAATAGTACTGTATAGTTAAGTAAATTTTAGTTGTTTGAGCAACTATTTCTAGAGACCTAATAAATTGTTGTTCAGTCATTTTCCAGTTGCATCTTACTCTTCACAATCCCATTTGGGGTTTTCTAGGCAAAGATACTGTAGTGGTTTGTCATTTTCTCCTCCGAATCATTTTATAGATGAGGAAACTGAAGCAAACAGGATTAAGTGACTTACCCAGGATCTGTAATGCAAGGTGGCTAACAGAAACTTTTTGGTTCTCTAATTTCTAACGGTCACTAAAAGTCAGTTAAACATCTTAGAATCTTCAGATAGTCAGTTAGAACTTAAAGCTATAAATAGAGGTGAAGTTCCAACTGATGGAGGTTTTTGCCTTCTGGCTTTTGTTGTGGCTGGAGGCTTTTGCTTTGGCTTAACCTGTTGGCTTTGGCCTAATTGCTTCAGCCTTGGCCTGTGCTTATTTTGTCTTGGGGAAATTTGGACCTATCTCATTTCTCTGGACCTCTCCCTGATCTCCCATCTCCATCCCTCCCCTTCCCCTGAAATTCCTGTGGGTCCTGGGTGGAAGGGAGGGCTTGGTGATTGAACATTGTGGGTTTTAGTTTCTTTAGATAATTAGAGTATCCTCAAATAAGTTACCCCTAGTTTAATATTTTGATAAAGACTTTACTTAAAAGGCAGTCAAATCTTCCTGACTGGGAGAGTCAGACTCTCTCTGTCTAAACCTCTCCAAGACCCATCCCCCACCATCACCCTCTCCCTAGCAGCAGTTAGAAAACC
>NW_025372791.1:0-1942 GCF_016433145.1 Gracilinanus agilis
TCTCTCTCTCTCTCTCTCTCTCTCTCTCTCTCTCTCTTTCATTTTTTTGAAGCTATGTTGTTTTTCTCAAACTCCTGGAATTAACAAATGCCTTGATCATTAAGAGGACATACATGAATAGTTTGGGATTATTTAAAGGGCTGCCGTAAAAGATGTTAACATTTCTCACTGAGGGAGGACATGATTAATATTTTAGTCTTTTAGAAATAGGATTTCATGACTGAAGTAAAATGTCATTTTAAAATGTAATAAAAAATAATTGATCGGAGATGAGAGGACCTCAGTCTAAATCCAGCTCTAGCAGTGTGACCCTCGACAACTTCCAATTGCCTACCCTTTTGGAACCAAATACTAGGTATCAATTCTAAGACAGAAGATAAGGGTTTTAAATAACAATTTAATTAATTAACATTAACCAACAAATAACAACTTAATTAAATAATTAAATGTGATTTTAGTCTATTAAATGAATTAAAAAATTTAATGAATAAAAATTAATTTGAATAATAAATATAACAAAAATTAAATAAAGAATAAACTGATTTCTATCTATGTGAGTGAATTTGGGTATTTTGGAAGATGAGATGTTTTATTTTAGTTCTGGGATGTCTCATTTCTTCTAGGCCAGTGGTATTTCACAAAAAGAATGCAGGACTTTATATCAGAAGACCCAGGAGAAAAGTCTTTGGTGTCTTTTGATACATTGGTGACCATACACTTTGAGCCTGTTTCAGCATATGCAAAATGTGGATAATACCTGCTTAGCAAATGTCCTAGAGTCATAGAATTACATGAGATAAGAGGGTATAGGAAATAATATATGATTGTAAAGAACATGAACTATATAACTAGGGAAAAATATTCAAATATATAACTAGGGGAAAATATTCAAAATAAAAATTTTAAAAAAATGTCTAAAATTGTGAGCCATTATCATTATTGATAATGATATCATTATCCCTTGATTCTGGGAATGTGAGAAGAGGCCAAGAAAGCTCCTGATGACTTTTTTGGCGAGCTGCTTGCTTTGTGACTCGTGGAGTCGTTGAATGGACTGGCTAATATTAAGTAAATTTGGGTTGCTCGGTGGCACCAAAGGAAAGGGATGAGCCAAAGTCAAGGTCTACGGATGCAGCAAGGATTGAACTCCCGCCCTCACCCCTCACCCCTCTTCTTCCTTCTGACTTCCTCAGCATTTGTCCCATTTCCTAGAAGCAGAGCTTTGACCCTACCCTCTTCCACACCTCTCTTTTCCATCACTATGGCCTGTTCTGTGTCCAGGCCACCATCCTATTGTAGATCTCTATAACTCTCAGGGGTAGAGAGCAGCTCATTCTGGGAGCAGGTTGTTCAGTTTTCAGGGTGAGCATTTACACCTTGGAAGTAAGTAAACACTACAAAATAGGACTTCATTAATTTTGTTGTCAAGACTTAAGAAAGTAATGAAGAAAAATTTAATCATGCAGTTCTTAAAATGTCAAGCATAATATCCAGCAAGCTGGTGGCTGAACATGGACCAGCTCAGTCTTTTATTATTTGAGCCGTTCTGTTTCATTTTGGGGTGGGATGTGGGATTTTATACAAGTAGTGACAGCAACAGTGAACGGTTATAGAGCTCTTACTATGTGCCAGGCATCGTGCTAAGCACTTGACAATTATCTCATGTGAACAAATCTTGGAGGAAGATGCTATTCTTATCTCCATTTTATAGATTAAAAAAATGGAGGCAAATGAAGTTAAGGTGATTTGCTCAAGGTCACACAGGAAGTAAGTGAGTAAGGTTGGATTTGAAATCAGATTTTTGTGATTCCACCATCCACTGGTGGGGAATTTTCTCTCCCAATACAGGTCAGAACCTTCTTTGCCACTTATTCTCTTAGAGGCCTATCCTGCTTTTTTCCTTAGCTTTATATCATTGTAATATTTAAATATTATTTAATAT
>NW_025372792.1:0-3346 GCF_016433145.1 Gracilinanus agilis
CTCCCTCCCTCTCTTCCTTATTCCCTCCTTTTCTTTCCTCTCTTCCTTCTTGAATAGACTTTTAAAAAACTTAGATAAGATTCTTAAACTCCTTATACAGTACAACTCACAGAATCCCAATTAACTTTAGCATATTCACTTCAAAAGCAGAAGCAACCCTACCCCATCGCCTGATAGAATGTATCAGTTTATTGATTTCAAGAATATAGCAAACAATTATTTAAAGTTGGGCCCAAGGACTAAAAAGACTTTGCTGCTGAACATACATAAACGAGTCAAGGATGAGTCCAGGTAACAGAAAATAACAATTCAACCTACTGGAATCATTGTTTGTTTGTTTGTTTGTTTGTTTTCTGACCTTTTCCCTACCAACTGAACCGCATGGGAGAATGGAAGAGTTTTGGAATTGAGAAAATCTGGGTTCCTCAGATTCTAGAGCTCCTGTTAGTTTCCTGTAAGCATTGCTTTTATATTGATTATGTCTATTGTCGTTATAGTTTAGCTATTAGAGATTAAGTAAGGTACTGCATAGATTTTTTATATTTAAGCTTAGAAATCATTTATATTTTCTGTATCAGCCTATGGTTTGCTTATGGGCTCTTGGGAGTTCTTTTGAGTATTTTGTAAATTTTGTGGAATGAAACAAAGGCTATACAATACCCAGTACATTTATTACTACTTTGAGTGCCTATTAAGGAGCTGGTGATATAGTTTACCCATATCTGTCAAAAACTAGGCATGTACTACCTAATTTATTTATGGAGATTATCCTGAAGTAAACTATAGGAGAAACAAGACAAGTTAGAGAGACTTATCCTTTGGATCAACTCTCAAGATTTAACCAACTCTACATTAAAATGGATTTTTTGCTCTAGGACAAGAGTTACACATTTATTTTCTATAATAATATATTTTAAAGAGATAGTGTGTTATAGTGGATAGAGTGCATGACCTGAAGACCAAGACCCAAATCCTGCCTCTGATACTTATTAACTGTGAAACCCTAGGCAAGTAACTTTGTCGTTGAATGTTTGGCAGCTGTATAAGACCATAAATTGCAGTTAGGTTGTGGCCTCTTTCAGTTTTTATAATTTTCACACTGATGAAATCAGAAATCATTGACCTATATTATAAAATTAAATGTATGTACCATATAATTCTAACCCTGATGAAATCAGAAATTGTTGACCTGTGATAATATAAACTTTAATGGATGTTCTATGTATTATATACCCAATAGCCAAATATGTCTTGAGAGTGATAGCCAAGGAATAGAGTAAAAGATGATTGCATATACAGTCAGGGGAGGCCAAGCCTGGGAGATTTCAACAAGTCAGCTAGTAAAATTCCACAACAAATTGACACTGAGTCAAAGGTCGCAAGTGACAAAATGAATTTTGAGAAACAGCAGAAGGTGACAGCAAAATATGTTTCCATTACCTCATAGTAGTAGATTCCAGTTACTGAAGATCAAGAATTAAAGGATGAAGATTTTAAAGAGAGACTTGTTCAGGTTAAAGAAAAAATTGATGGGTAATTGACGCAAATACTGTCTGACCAGGCATTTATCTGCCAGTTTTCAAAGTTTCAACAAGAAACATCCTATTTGAAGTGTTGTATATGTAGATACAACAACTTTAGAATGTTGTACCCCTTGCATTGTTCCATGATAAATATTATCTACACACATCCTTGGGGAGTGGGATGTATATATCTTCTTTGCACTTATCCTCAGTCTGTCTGTCTGTCTGTCTGTCTGTCTGTCTGTCTGTCTCTCTCTCTCTCTCTCTCTCTCTCTCACGCACACACACACACACACACAGACACACACACAGGATATGAATAAATATCTCTCTTTCCAAAGCTCTCACATCTACCTCTTCTGTACATAGATATGCAGTTTTCAGTTATCTTTCTATTGATCGTTTAGGTGAGTCATTTCTTAGCAGCAACTCATAAAATACCTTAGTACTAAAGCCTTACATAAATGTACTCCAAATTTTGACTAAAGATAGTGATGGATATTTTACTTTTGATTGACTCCTTTTTATTTTTATAGGTTAAACAATGTCAAGAATGATCAAGCTGTTCAATGCTGACTGTGCATATTTCCTTTTTGAAGGGTTTCAGTCAAGATTTAAACATGAATTCAACTTCTATATGTTTCAAATTCTGTTTTTCCTTTCCATCCTTCCTCCTGTTTCCCTCCCTCTCCTTTCCAGTCCCTGAGATGATAAGCAAACTGATATGAATTTTACGCATGCAATCATGTAAAACATTTTCCCATATTAGTTATTTTGTGGAAGATATCTCAAAAAATAAGAAAAAGTAAAATATAGTATGCATGTTTCAGTCCATTCATAATCCATCAGTTCTTTCTTTGGAGACAGATGCCATTTTTATAATGAGTCTTGGATTATTTTGGATCACTGCATTGCTGAGGTCTAGGTCATTTATAATTGTTCATAAAAAGCATTGCTATCACTGTGTACATTGTTTGTTTCTGTAATTTCCAATTCTTTGCTACAATTAAAAGAACTCCTATAAATATTAGTTGTACAAATAGTTCCTTTTCCCTATTTTTGGATCTCTTTGTGATGATACATGCCTAGTAGTGGTATTACTGGATCAAAGGGTATTCACAGCATTGAAGCCCCATGAACATTCTAAATTGCTACCTAGAATGGTTGAATCAGATCACAACTCCACCAACAGTGCATTAGTATTCCAATTTTCCCACACACCCTCCAACTTTTATAATTTTTCTTTTCTGTCATATTGGCTAAACTGGTACCTCAGAGTTGTTTTAATTTTCATTTCTCTAATCAAGAGTTATTTAGAGCATTTTTTCACATGACTATAGATAGCTTTGATTTCTTCACCTGAAAACTGCCTGTTCATATCCTTTGATCATTTATCAATTGGAGAAAGACATATTTTTATAAATTTAGTTTAGATCTATATATTTGAGAAATGAGACCTTTATCAGAGAAACTTCTATAAAATACTACTCCTAGCTTTCTGCTTTCCTTCTAGTCTTAATTGTACTGGTTTTCTTTATACAAACCTCCCTCCATTTTTTTTTAGAACCCTTAACTTCTGTCTTGGAATCAATACTGCTTATTGGTTCCAAGGCAGAAGAGTGGTAAGGGCTGGCTCACACTCTTACTTCAGTGTTGGTAAGTATTAATACATATGTATATACATATATATACACACATATTCTCTTGCTATGTTTGTATGTGTGGATATATATATATGTACATATATATATATAAATACATATATACATATATATAGTTGAGTATAGACATCTATACCCAACTATATATATATATATATATAT
>NW_025372793.1:0-3332 GCF_016433145.1 Gracilinanus agilis
TATATATATACATATATATATGGAATAAAGCTATGAAATAAAAAAATAAATTAAAAAAAAGTAACATACAAGGGGGCAGGTAGGTAGCTCAATGGACAGAGCTCAAGGCCTGGAATTGGGAGGACTCCAAATTTGGCCTCAGACACTTCCTAGCTGTGTAACCCTAGGCAAGTCACTTAACCCTGATTGCCTAGTTCTTTCCACTCTTCTGTCTTGGAATTGATATTAAGACAGAAGGTAAGGGTTTAAAAAAAAAAGTAACATGCTTAGAAAGATGCAGAATTCTCAGCTCAGTAAGAAAGCAGATGAAATTCTTTTTATATTTATAACAACCCAAAATGCTTCTATGATGCCCTGAAGGTTAGCTATGGGCCAAAGACCTATGGTATATCTCAGTTATTCAGTATTAAAAGAGCCACACAGATCAGTGATAAGGACATGACCCAGGAGAAATGGACTAAACACTTCCAAAGTATTCTCAACAGACCATCATCAATGCTTGAAGCTATTGCTTATATGCCTCAGGTCGAAGTAAGCCTCTGTCTAGAAGAACTTCCAAATGAAGAAGAGGTTGTGAATGCCATCTTGTGTGGCAAAGGGCATAATGCTGATTTCAACAGAGATTTCCAAGACAGAGAATACACTGCTCATACAAGAACTGACTGAAATCTTCCAGGTTATATGGCAAGAGGAGATTATCACACAGGAGATCAATGATGCCTCTGTTGTCCACCCCTATAAAGGAAAAAGAAATAAGTTGTCTTGTGACAATCATGGGCAGGGCATGGAGTCTCTCTCTTAGTTATTAGTCATTGCCAGCAAGATAATTATTTTAAAAGATTTTATTTTCCCATTTACCCTGTAATAACAATTTTCAACATATGTTTTCTGAAGTTATAAGATCCAAATTGTCTCCCTCCCTTCCTTTCCTCACCCCTCCCAGATGGTAAGCAATTTGATTTGGGTTATTCATGTATATTATCATGCAAAACATACTTCCATATTGGTCACTTGTAAGAAAATACTCATATAAAACCAAAACCCCCAAATAAAACACAAATAAACTAAAGGGAAAAACAGTATGCTTTGATCTGCATTCCAGATCCCCAGTTCTTTTCTTTTCTTTTCTTTTTTTTTAATTTTTTTTTTAAACCCTTGTACTTCGGTGTATTGTCTCATAGGTGGAAGATTGGTAAGGGTGGGCAATGGGGGTCAAGTGACTTGCCCAGGGTCACACAGCTGGGAAGTGGCTGAGGCCGGGTTTGATCCCCAGTTCTTTTCTGGATAGCATTCTCTGTCCTAAATCTTTCAGAATTGTCCTGGATCATTGTTTTGCTGAGAGTAGCTAAACCTTTCACGGTTGATCATCCCACACAGTGTTGTTCTTACTGTGTAAAAATGTTATCCTGGTTCTGCTTATTTCACTCTGTATCAGTTCCTGAAGGTATTTCCAGCTTTTTCTGAAATCATCCTGTTCATCATTTCTTAAGGCACAATAGTATTCAATCACCATCATAATACTACAGTTAGTTCAGCCATTCCCCAATTAATAAACTTCCCCTCAATTTCCAATTCTTTGCCAAGAATTTTTAAAGAGCTGCTTTAAATATTTGTACAAGTAGGTCCTTTCCCCTCCCCCCTTTTTAAAATCTCTTTGGGATTCAGATTTAGTGGTGGTATTACTGGATCAAAGGGTATGCACAGTTTTACAGCCCTTTGGGCATAGTTCCAAATTGCCCTTCAGAATGATTGGATCAGTTCATAACTCTATCAACAATTCATTTATGTCCCAATTTGCAGACAAGATTCTTACCAGAGTCTTCTTTAATAGGCTGATCTTCACCTGGAAGACAGTTACCTACCCAGGAGCAAGTGTGGCTTGAAAAGCTCAATGTGGTGTTTGCTGCCTGAGAACTCCAGGAGAAATGTTAGGAGCAGTACAGAGGTCTCTATATACAAAGTTCATCAATCTGACCAAAGCTTTTGATACTTTCATTTGTGAGGGCTTGTGGAAGATCATGGCAAAATCTGGTTGCCATCATGGGTAGGACGAGCTAACATAATAAAAATGACCATTCTACCCAAATTAATTTACCTATTTAGCGCCATACCTATCAAGCTACCAAAAAACTTCTTTACTGAATTAGAAAAAACTATAACAAATTTCATTTGGAATAACAAAAGATCAAGAATTTCAAGGGAAATAATGAAAAAAAATGTGAAGGAAGGGGGCCTAGCAGTACCAGATATTAAACTATACTATAAAGCAGCAGACATCAAAACAATATGGTAGGGGCAGCTGGGTAGCTCAGTGGATTGAGAGTCAGGTCTAGAGACAGGAGGTCCTAGGTTCAAATCCGGCCTCAGACACTTCCTAGCTGTGTGACCCTGGGCAAGTCACTTGACCCCCATTGCCCACCCTTCCCACTCTTCCACCTAAGAGCCAATACACAGAAGTTAAGGGTTTAAAAAAAATTAAAAAAAAAAAAAAAGAGAAAACAATATGGTACTGGCTAAGAGACAGAGAGGAGGATCAATGGAATAGACTTGGGGTAAATGACATCAGCAAGACAGTGTATGATAAACCTAAAGAGCCCAACTTTTGGGACATGAATCCACTATTTGCCAAAAACTGCTGGGAAATTTGGAAAACAATATGGGAAAGATTAGGTCTAGATCAACATCTCACACCCTACACCAAGATAAATTCAGAATGGGTGAATGACCTGAATATAAAGAGGGAAACTATAAATAAGTTAAGTGAACACAGAATAGTATACTTGTCAGATCTGTGGGAAAGGAAAGACTTTAAAACCAAGCAAGAGTTAGAGAAAATTACAAAATGTAAATTAAATGGTTTTAATTATATTAAACTAAAAAGCTTTTGTACAAACAAAAACAATGTAGCCAAAATCAGAAGGGAAACAACAAATTGGGAAAAAATCTTTATAACAAAAAACTCTGACAGGGGTCTAATTACTCAAATATATAAGGAGTTAAAGCAATTGTATAAAAAAATCAAGCCATTCCCCAATTGATAAATGGGCAAGAGACATGAATAGGCAATTTTCAGGTAAAGAAATCAAAAGTATCAATAAGCACATGAGAAAGTGTTCCAAATCTCTAATAATTAGAGAAATGCAAATCAAAACAACTCTGAGGTATCACCTCACACCTAGCAGATTGGCTAAAATGAAAGAAGGGGAGAGTAATGAATGTTGGAGGGGATGTGGCAAAATTGGGACATTAATGCATTGCTGGTGGAGTTGTGAACTGATCCAGCCATTCTGGCTGGCAATTTGGAATCATGCTCAAAGGGCTATAAAAGAATG
>NW_025372794.1:0-5594 GCF_016433145.1 Gracilinanus agilis
GTTATATGTATATATATATATTCATTATTATATACATGTATGTATGTGCATGCATATAAATATATTAAGTATATATGTACATATATGCTCATATACATATCTAAGAGAGGCAGGGGAGTTGAATTGGCAAATGGGAGCCATCCCATAGAATGTGTTCAAATTTGATCTTCCTGATTCAAGTCTGTCACATAGAAACTTTGAGGTCCATTTCCAGTCGTGTGGAGACTCTGCAATCAAAGATCTTTGAGCGTTGGTGTGATAGAACAAATCCTGGGTAGTTCCTTGGTCTTTCCCCTCCCCATGACAGTGGCAGGATGCCATGTCACCTAAAAGAAGAGACTGCTATTGCCTCAGTGGCTTCTTCCTTCAGCCTTACAGGTAGCATCATGAAACCTTGAGACTCACAGGGAGGGCCTGCCAGGGACTATCCTTTCTCTACCTCATCTACCACAAGGGCCATGAGCATGTCAACTAAAGCACATACTCCTTACTAGGTAATTTTAAACCTTTCATTTGGGGATCAGGATGCCTCTTTCTTTTGTTTGTCCTTTGCTGATATTAAGTGAACAAGGAATAATACATTATTAAGGAGGATCAGATAGATGTAAAATAAACATCCATAGACACTAGACCAGTGATGGGCAAACTACAGCCAGTGGGCCAGATGCAGCCCCCTGAAATGTTCTATCTGGCAGCGCTGACATTATTCCTAATATGACGAAAACAATGAGTAGGATACAATACAATGAAACTTCCAAAGAGTTGCCTTAGAAACAGATTGACAGATGAGCATTTCCTTTCCTTTGGTCCCCTCTTTAAAAAGTTTGCCCATCACTGGTCTAGACCATTTCCCTTGTTGGAGAATATACTCGTAAGTCTGTATAATATGGTGAGGAGGATTAAATTGGACAATAGGGCCATTGAAGGGAGGGAGTATATATCTAGAAAACTCCCTGGGAATTTTCAAGGACTTTAGGTATGGGGTACATTGGAGATGACAAACTCCTTGCTCACAGCCACATGGTGGTTATAAGTTTTAAAATGTTAAGTTTAATTTCTTTTGAGAATAATTTCAGGATAAGGATTTTGCCATCTCCCCAGAATCCAGACGACAGACCTGTTTGGTGAAGGCACCAAAAAAGATGCCTAAAGACCCTTCACTGGACCATGAAGATAAAAATTGAACTTTGGGTGCAGTTGATTTGAACTATGGGGAGTTGAAGGCATTTGTTTTGAATGTACACTACTATGCCAATAGGGGACTGACCCCCAAATTGGTTTTTTGTCAATGCGGCTAGTTTTATCCATTTGTTCATCTATTTCTTTTACCCCCCCAAATTCCTAAAATTAGAAGTTGTCTATGTTTACAGATCCAGCGAAGAAAAAGGGTCAATCTTTTTTGCTGGATCTCAGGGGGAAATGTTTGTTTTGAATTCAGGGAAGTGCTATTTGGAAGTGTCTAGCAGACTCCCTATGGACACGTGGGGACTTTGAGACTACATTTTCCATGATTCCAATGGGTTTCCGGTTTCTGGTTTTTGGGCATGGGGATGTCTGACGTCCCCACACAGAGGGCAGTTTAAATTCAGAGGAGGGCCTAGAGAAGGCCTCTTGGTTTTGCTGAGTGGCTGGCTGGCATACGAGAGGGACAAGATGGGCTTCGGTGGTAAATTTAAAAGATAGTCAGGCACGGTCATATATATTTTACCAACATGGTCATGGCTTTAATGGAACTACTAATTTCTCTTATTATATCATTCTTTATCATTTTTAATCTTAACACAGAGCAATGCTCTTCTTGGTTTCCTGAGTGAGAGAAGTCAATGACTTAGTAGTGCATTTAAAAGAAGAGATAGCTTCTACCTCAGTATATGGTGGGAAGTAATACAATCTGTTTATAAGACTCCCTGTGAGGAACATGGGAGGAGAAGCTATTTTCTTTTCTTATGCCCTACCAGAATTCCCATATCAAACACAGATCGAACTGTCTAAGTGTGTACTTGGATGTTTTCTGATCTGTTTTTCCTTTCCTGAACAAGTGATTGAACATCATTCTTACTATCTAGTCTTGGAGATGACTTTGTGTATTCAAGAGAACTAGAGATCCTAGATCAAAGTTGAATGATACAGCAATACAATGATCTAAGAAAATCCCAAAGGGCTTATGATGAAAAATATTATCCAACTCCAGAAAAAGAACTGAAAAAGTATGAAAGCAGACCATTCTTCACTTTATTTTTTTCATATTTTTAATTTATCTTCTTCTACAACATGTCAAATATGAAAATATATTTTGTACGATCTCACATGTATAACTAATAATTAATTGCTCATGTCTCAGGGAAGGGGGAGGCAAGGAAGAGAATGTGGAACTCAAAATGTCAGCAAATGAATGCCAAAAATTGTTTTTACATGTAAATGAGAAAAAATAAAACATTACTGTAATTGTGCAAAAAAGAAAAAAGAAAAAAGTTGGATGATGACAAGGGGAGGAGTCCCTGGGAACTGCTCCAACACCCTTTAAGAGGATAGCCACTGACATGACTCAAGGCTAGCTATTTTATGAGCATCTATATAGTAGTTGTTTAGACAATGTAGAGCCAAGATAAAAAGTAAAATTCCTAACAATATTACCATAACCATCTCATATTCTCATGAAGTTTGACTACCATATTTCTAGCAGATTGCAACAGTATATAATTTACTGAGTCCCATTTTCATTTGTTATTTTTTGTTTGTTCAAATGTGCCTTGTGAGTCTTTTATGTTGAGCATTCCTTTTGTGTGTAGGAATAAATATCTGGCCCTTGCCTGATTCATACTGCTTCCTCCTCCCTTCTTTTTAGAGCAACTTAGTTATGAGTCTTATTATAACTTACTATGAGTAAACTGGTTCCCAGGACATTGAAAGGGTGGAATTTAACAAGTGAAGAGTATAGGTAAAGGGTGCCCATTCCTGCTTCTTAGAGGTAAGCATTCCCAGGAATGACTTGGGTCCAAACCCCAGGATTGGATGCAAAACAGGGACTAGATGCAGTATCCTAAGCCCTCTTTGGACCCATAAGTGGTTCCTTAAATTTAAATAAACAAAATATAGATAAGGAGAACTTGTAGCAATTTTGGGGATGGGGGTCATCTTGAGAGGAGGAGTATGGAGCTAAGTTTGAAGGAAGCTAGAGATTATATAAATAATATTAATTCCCTAGGTTTTTATACATAAGCAAGTGAGGAACAGGGTGCTTTCAGATTATAAATCTTAATTTACACTTCACCATCTTATACCTATCTTCACGGTCAAGCTCTAGGCTCAACTTGTTTTGAGTCCTCTGCTTCCTCCTCCCTTTTTTATTTTACTACCTTTTTCACATCTAATTTCTCCATCTGTGCTTATCCTTTTCTCCCTTCTACACCTTCTTGCAGATGTCGTTAGTTCTCAAAGCCTCTTTACCCTCCCTGTTATTAAAACTGACTCAGGAAAGGGTCTATCTGACAAATTTGTTCCCACTACATATGTTAGCTGAATAATAACAACTTCAAGTGTTATCTCTCCCAGGAGTGTTTGCATTTTAACAGGGCCAACAAAGCCTTAAGCAAAAAAGAATGAAGGAAAGCCCATTATTGGGGGTACATACATATATTTTAGATCACGTGTTACCTACAGTTCCCTAAAGTCTTTTCATTCTTTTCGCCCAAGTCTTGTAGATGCCTCCCACTATATCCTTTTGCTACCCAACTGGCATTTTTGCACTGATCCCAAGCCTGGAAGAAAAAAGAAGGACAACTTAACCAGACCTAAAGAGCCAGGATAATCTTATTAGGATAAGAAATTAAAATTAAAATTAAAATATAGGTCATAGAGAAGGATATTTTTAAAAAGGAACAATTCAGCATAATAGTTAGAAGCCCAGTTTTGGAGTCAGGAAGACCTGAGTTCAAGGAGAAGGTAGACATCTCAGTAGATAGAGAGCTGGGCCTGGAGACAAGAGGACCTGGATTCAAATCTGTACTGAGACACTTCCTAGCTATGTGACTAGGGAAAATCACTTGACCTCAATCATCTAGCCCTTACTGTCTTGGAACTGATATTAAGTATTTATTCTAAGACAGAAAAAAAGAATTTTTAAAGAAAAAAAAGACAAATTGAAGTCCTACTTTTGACATATATTATTAGGTATATGACCATATGCAAATTGCTTAACTTTTTAATACACTAGGTAATTAATAAAAATAAATAACTTAGTTTTTTTCCGGGTTAAGATGGCGGCAGAGTAAGAAGCAGCTCTTAACCTCTCCTGACCGAAACACACAAAACTCCTCAAGGGGACATAAAAACAAGTCCAGACGAACAGAGGAACCCCACAACAGGGCACAGCATGGAAGGTACGTGGAATCGAGACATTTCCAGGCTATAAAGGGCTCTCACTAAATCGCGGGCTGAGCAACCGCCCCACCCCCACCCCCTCCACACACAGCACCTATAGCACGGAACCCAGCTAAAAAGAAATAGAGCAAGTTTGGGGCACCCATCGAGGCATTGGCAGCTCCGGGGCCTGTTCCTGAGAGCAGCAAGATTTAGGACCCCAATAAGCCAAAAAACGCACCCGAAATCTGAGCGCTGGAGCAGAGAGTGGACGCGGGACGCAGAGCACACAGGCACGGGTGGAGGCGTGGGTGGAGGCAGACACAGCCAGGAACTAAAGCTCTGAAAACCTGAGTGGGGAACCAGTGCAGACTGGTATACGACTGTGGAAGCAGCGCGCTGAGACTTGTAAAGAAACCTCGTGCAGAGGATCAAACAAGGGGGCCCACCAGGGGGCTTGACCTTGGAAAAAACCAGAACTCAGACCTCAGGAGCCAATAGACCGCTTACAGACACTGAGCACGAGGATAAACCTGAGAAGCTGCTGGGCTAATGATGGCTACCCAGACTCAGGAAAATCAGAAGAGAAAGAATAACAAGAAAAAGAAGCCTTTAACACTCGACAACTTTTACACAGAGAAAATCCAGACAACCGAGCAAACAGAGGAGGAGAACAAACAAGCATCCGGACCCTCATCAAATAAGGAAAACTCCTCACAAGCTATGGAAGAGTTCAAAACTGAGATTTTGAGGTAAATGGAAGAGATCTGGCAGGAAAATAACTGTTTAAAAGGTAGAATCTTGCAATTGGAAAGTGAGGCTCAGAAACCAAATGAACTGATAAGCAAATTGAACACCAGAATTGGCCAGATTGAAAAGGAATACCAGAAGATTATGGCCGAAAACCAGAAGATTATGGCCGAAAACCGAAAGATTATAGGCGAAAATCAATCCCTAAAGGCTAGAATTGAGCAAGTAGAAGCTAATGATCTCTCAAGACAACAAGAACAAATAAAACAAAGTCAAAAGACTGAAAAAATAGAAGGAAACATGAAATATCTCAATGAGAGAGTGGCAGACCAAGAAAATCGGTCTAGAAAAGACAACTTGAGAATAATTGGTCTTCCAGAAAAACCAGAAATTAATAGAAACCTGGACTCCGTAATAAAAGAAATTATTCAGCAAAATTGCCCTGAAGTCCTACAACAAGAGGGCAATATAGACATTGAAAGGAT
>NW_025372795.1:0-5475 GCF_016433145.1 Gracilinanus agilis
TCTGTAGGCAGCCCAAGGGTAATGCCAGTCAGTTGGTGGTGGCTTCCGGTTACGCTTGTGCATGTCCCGGAGAAAAGGTGTTTGTACCAGAAGTGGATGCTGCGGACTTCCTGCCGGCCCCTGGGGAGGCGGTGGAGGGGGCTGGGGGGGGGGAAGGGAGGGAGCCAAGCCAGGGTGGATCTGGATGGCCCAGGTCAGAGCTTTAGGGATCCAAAAAGAAAGCATCAGGGATCACAAGGAAGGAGGGGGAAGGAAACTCCCCATCAGTGGGAGGTGTGAGCTTGGGAAGCTGAGCATCAGGCAGTAACTCTGCCTCTCTGAAGCTGTTACAGTAGGGCAGGAGTCTACTCATGTCTGGGATGGGCAGATAAGCAAGGTCAAGGCTGCTGGCTCCATCCCCAAGTAGGTGATTGAATTTCTGCTCCACGGGGACAAGCAGTTTCCCTAATGCCTGCCATCGGATGAAAGGAAGGGTGGCAGAGAGCAGAGATGGAGGGACAGAAAAAAAAAAAATAAAGGGAAAGGACGGGGCCAGCCAAAATCCAGTAAAGTAACTTGGAGAGCAAGGATTGATGGGAGAATCCTAGAACTAGAGAACGATAGAATTGGCCCACCGTCTAGAGACTCAGAGACTTCAAACCGAGGTGAATGGGGGGGGGGGGAGCTTAGAACATAGAAGGTCAGGGCTGTGGGGAGACTCAGAACAGAGAATGTCAGAGCTGGGGGAAGGACCTTAGAATTATGAATATTCAGGTTGGCAAGAACGATGGCTCACCAGTCCAATTCCAACATTTAACAGAAAAGGAGACAGAGGAGTAGCTTCTAAAAAGTCCCATACAGAGTAGGTGGCAGAGTTAAGACTAGAACTCGTCTCCTGATTCCTAATATTCTTTCCATCATCTAATCAAGACTCTCTGGCTTCTAAGGTACTGTGTGTTCCAGGATTTGACTGGTAGCTGAGGCCTGGGATCCCACAGTCCAGAAAATAAATGCACCTCTAGGACTACTACTACTATGACTACTTCAATTAATTAATTAATTAAGAATATTTTTACATGGTTACAGGATTCTACAGTTACTATTGAACCAGGGCATTGGGTTCTGTTTTTGGTTTTGTTTTTCAGTAAAATTTAATGGATATCGTTTGTTTGTATTGCACCTAGATGTTCCCCTATAACCCTCCTCTCCCCATTTCTTATAAGAATTTTTAAAAAAGACAAAGAGGGAGAAAATAAACTTGGAAAAATCAATGAACATACTGAAAAAAATCTGTTATATGCTATATATTGTGAATATATAGCATATAATATTATATCATATATCATATATATAATATAATATATAGACTGCCTCCTATATATGCTAATATATAGCATATAATATTATATCATATATCATATATATATAATATAATACATAGACTGCCTCCTAGTCCTGATATCTACAAAGGAGGTGTGGGGAGATGTCTTCTCATAGCTATATTCTGGCAACAATCATTTGTTTTAAATAAATTTTTATTGGGTTTTTTCCTTTCACATCACCTACATTTCCCACATATCTCTCTTGTCTCTTCCTAGAGCTATCCCTTATAGCAATGATTGAAAAAGAAAAGAAGAAGCAGCTATATTCTGGGAACAATCATTTGTTTTAAATAAATTTTTATTGTGTTTTTTTTTCTTTCATATCACCTAAATTTCCCACATATCCCTCTTGTCTCTTCCTGGAGCTATTCCTTATAGCAACGATTGAAAAAGAAAAGAAAAAGAAATTAAAGGAAATTGATCAATAAATGAAAAAAACATCTGACATTATTTACAATTTTTCACATTCATATTTCTCCCTGTACCTCTGTAAAGGTTTAAAAGGAAACATTTCCTCCTAGCTCTAACTTAGGGCCCAGCTTGTTCAAAATGTTTATTTTCCATTCTTTGGTGGTGTTCTTTTTCATTGTTGTCGTCATTTTGTATGTTTCCCCTGACTGCTTACTTTATTTTGCATCAGTTCAGGTAAGTTTTCCCATGCTTCTGTATAGACATCACATCATCATTTCTTATAGTCCATATAACATTCCTATATATCTGTGTATACATCCTCTAGCCAATGAAGGTCTACTTTGTTTCAAATCGTTATCTATCAAAAAAAAGAAGTTGCTCTAAATATTTTGATGTGTATAGTGCCTTTCCTTGTATTAATGACCTGTTTGGGGTATGTGCCTAAGCAGTGGAATTTCTGGGTCAAAAGTTATGACTATTTTAGCCACCTTGCTTTTGAAATGGTTGTATGAATCCACAGATCCACCAACAATAAATTTCCTGGGTACAAATGGTAAAAGGATAGGAACTAATAGACAAAAAAATGAATTGCTGACTATTAAGAACATATGAAAGAATGCTCCAAATTGCTAAAAATAAGAAAATTATAAATCAAAACAGCCCTGTGTTTTCACCTCCCCTCCAAAAAATTGGAAAAGATGACAAAAGATGGAAATGGCCAATGTTGGAGGGGTTGTGGGAAAAGAGGCACATCTTTTTATAGTGATAACTATTTGGAAACTGGGGGATTGTCCAAACAGGGAATGGCTGAATAAGTTATGAAATATGGATGCTATGAAATTTTGTTGTGCTGAGAAAAATGATGAAAAGGATGTTTTCAGAAAATCCTAGAAGATCAGTGACAGATGTAAAACCCAGTGGGATTGCTTGTTGGCTATGGGAGGAGAAGTAGGAGGAGGGGAGGGAAGGAACATGAATCATGTAACCATGGAAAAATATTCTAAATCAATTAATTAAATAAAAATTTTCAAATCACACACACAAAAAGAAAAACCTAGAAGACTTGTATGAACTTGATGCTGAGTGAAGTGAGAAGAACCAGGAGAACAATTTATCAGTTACAACACTGTGAAGACAAACAACTTTGAGAAACTGAGAACTCTGATCAGTACAATGACCAACCACACACTAGAGCACTGATACAAGATGGAGATTGAAATAAACATTTTTTTGGACATGGCCAATGTGGGAATTTGTTTTGCTTGACTATTCATATTTGTTACAAATGTTTTATTTTTCATTTTCTTCCTTCCTCCCTCCCTTCCTGTCTCCCTCTCACTTTTTCTTTCTCTTCTTCCTTCCTTCCTTCCTTCCTTCCTTTTTTATGGTAGCAGTGGTAGAAAGAAAATAAATGCTTGTTAATTTAAATTTAAAAGTGAAATTAAGTAAAAGTTACCACTTTTAAAAAGAAAAAAAAAACAAGCTCACTAATGCATTATTGATGTATTAAGTTGTCTTGAAGGAAATCAGGAATCCCAACAAGTGTAGGTGAGGAAAAAATACATCCAAGGTTGGGGGGCAGTCAATACAAAAGTAGAGCCAAAAGATGGAACATCCTGTGTGGAGAACTGCAAGAAGGGAAACTGCAAGCTGGGCCCTAAGTTAGAGCTAGAAGGAAATGTTTCCCTCTAATCCTTTACAGAGGTACAGGGAGAAATACTCTGGATTGTAGGGATCAATCCAGGGTATCCCAAAAGTCTTAGCCTGATAAGACTTTTGAGAACCCTTACATGAAGTAAGTCTGAAAAAAAGCAATAAACATCTATATAGCTACCGCCATATGCCAGACTCATTTCCCTCAATTCAGGTCTGGCCTCAGACAATTCCTAGCTATGTGACCCTGGCCAAGTCACTTAACCCTGTTTGCCTCAGTTTCTTCAATCTGCAAAATGAGCTAGTTAAGGAAATGACAAACCACTCCAGTATCTTGCCAAGAAAAACCCAAATGTAGCCTACTGAATAGAGCGCCAGGCATGGAGTCAGAAAGACCTGGGTTCAAACTCAACTTTGGAATCCCAAGGAGTCAGACACTATTGAAATTAAATGACTGAGCAGCAAAATATGCAAGGAGAGAGAGAGAGAGAGAGAGAGAGGGAGGGAGGGAGGAAGGAAGAGAGGGGGAGAGAGAGAGAGAGAGAGAGAGAGAGAGCATTAAAATGGTTATTATAAAGGTGATTCTTGTCCTAATAGATAGTAGAAGGGATTTCTATCCACAGATGGGTTAGACTCTGTCCTGTGAGAACTCTTCCAAGTTTGAGATTCAGTGATTCAACAGGTCTTGGTTTGTGTTTTGGTTTTTTTCTTAAACCCTTACCTTTTGCCTGAGAATAAATACTAAGTAGTAATTCTAGGGCAGTAAGGGATAGGCAATTGGAATTAAGTGACTTGCCCAGAGTCACATAGCAAGGATCTGAGATCAAATTTGAACCCAGGACCTCCTAGCTCCAGGCCTGGTTCTCTATCCACTGAGTTCTCTAGATGTTCTATGAGGTCTCTTTTGAATCCTGGCTCTAAAGGTGAACAAGTCACTTACTTATTCTCTGCCTTGGTTTCCTCATCTATAAATTGAGAATAAAGTTATTTTCTTTTATCTACCTCAAATTGTAAAAAAGCTACTCTGTAAAAACTAAAAAGCCCCACATTAAAGGGGGCTATTATTTTCTCTTTCTCTGACTCTTCTTCCTTCTCTGCTCAGGTACCAAAGGCACCAAAAGGTATCCCTAAATCTTGCTTAGCTCCAGTGGTGACCTTCAATCCTAACTAGGCTGTTGACTCCAGCTCAAAGGTTCCATAATTCCTTGTTGGACCCTTAGGAAGCCAGAGGCCAGTCCCTGGTACCTGCCTCTTGGTTTGGGAACTTGAGGGCACATAGCCTTCTTTTCAGCAAAATCATACTTCTTTAGGTCTGACTCAGAGTTTTCCTAATCCACCAAGATTCCTGAGGAGCCTGGTACCTTTTCCCAATGGATTGTGTCACAATTCTAATTTTTAAAAAGTTTTTTAACGCTGGTATAGGACTATAATGGAATATCCTCAAACAAGGAAGAAATGGTAAAGATGGGGAAATCAGAGAAATTTGGGAAGAGCAAAATGAACTGATGCAGAATGAAATGAGCAGATCCAAGAGAACAGTATAAATACAGCAACTTCAATGATGTGAATTCAAAAATCACTAGAAAGAAGGTGAATTCTAAGTCATAATAATAACAATAACAATATCAGCCAGTATTTATATCGCTCTTTAAGTATTCCTAAGTATTTTGCTTCATTATAGCTTAAACTGGCACTAAGATTTGTAGGACACCCTGTACTATCTCTCTTTTTTTAATCCTCCTGATAACCTTTTAAGGTAGGAGCTATTATTATCCTTATTTTTAAAGACGAGGAAACTGAGGCTGAGAACGGTTAAGTAACTTGCCCAGGGTCACATGGTAAGTAAGTATTGGAGGAACAATTCCAATTGAGATCTTCATGACTCCAAGTGTAGCATTCCCTAACTAAAATGGAAAAATTAAAAAAGATGGGAACTACTAAGACAGAATGTTATATATCGTCAGATATGGGCCATGTATGGGATATTTTTGTTTGTTTTTCCAAAGAAAATTTACCTGTAACCTGGGGAAGTATGGGAAAGGAAGAAAGG
>NW_025372796.1:0-1340 GCF_016433145.1 Gracilinanus agilis
GTATTATACATTATTAATGTTTAATTAAATTTAATTATTTAATAATAATTATTATTATTATGGAGGTACTCTGGTCTGATCAATGTCTATATAAGGACATTGAGACCAGGAGATGTTTAGTGACTTGCCCAAGGTCATAAAGATGACTCTGGGGCATAGCTAGGATTCTACCTTTAGTGTTCTTTCTCCTGCACTAGACTGACTTTTGTCCCTAACTAAGAACCTAATGGTTATCCTCTTTTCCATTCCCAACTCCTACACAGGAAGGGGTTAGCAAGGATGGGGGAATGGGAGAGAATATGGAAATGGTGCTCCATGCATCAAATGGTCAAGTGCCTTGCTACACATACACCAATCCTGCCAGTGCATCATCTGCAGGGAGACAGAAGTGGGGCAGTTGAGGACAACCAAACAAAGGCCTTCTACTTTGTGACTTCCAGGTTAGCCTTTAGAGCAGTTTGCAACTTCCAGATGTCTCTTTCTTGGGCTAACAGGGTTTCCTAGTTGGTCTCCTGTACTCAAATAGCAATAATAATGGTAATAATAATAATAATAATAGCTAACATTTATAGAGTGTTTACATGTGCCAGGCACTATGTTAAGCCTATTACAGATATCATATCAGACCTTGAGAGGTGGATGTTATTGTTATCCCCATTTTACAGCTGAAGAAACTAAGGCAAAAATAAGTTAAGAGACTTGACCAAGATCACACAGCTAGTGTCTGAGACCAGATTTGAACTCAGTTCTTCCTCGCCCCAGGCCCAAGTGTCCTGTCCACTGTACCACCTACTTGCTCTCTTCTCATTCTATACCAGTTCACTGGTGATCTCATCAACTCCTATGGGTTATATGATCATATCCTTAAAAATGACTTGCAGATCCATTTGTCTACACTCCAGGCTCCCATCAATAATCTGTTGAACAATTTGAACTGGAGACCCCACAGGCATCTCAAACATTCATTATCTTCCCCCCAAATTCTCCCTCCTTTTAAACACTATTATCTTCCTGGTGGGTCGGTCCATCATTAAACATTACTAAGCACTTAGAGGCAATGAAGGTGTTCAGGGAGGGCTGGTGCCTCTGGTAGGAGAACTTGCTGGGCCCATTTCAGGGCTTTTATCTACCTTCAGAGTCCATCTTTCACCCAGCTTTCACCTGTGGTTCCAAGAAGCTACAGCATGAGCACAGCCACACTCTGGAAAAAAAAACCATCTCAACAGATGGGCTAAACAGGGTTAAGAGTAACCAGCAGTCCTCAAACCTGTCAGGAATGCGAGAGATATCTAGCCCATGCACGCAAAGCTTTTCCCTAGCAAGATGGTGTGCTGTTTGGA
>NW_025372797.1:0-1362 GCF_016433145.1 Gracilinanus agilis
CCCTTCTCCCCTCCCTTTTTTTTGTCCTCCCCACTCCCCTGCTCCCCTTGGTTTATCCCTTCTAACTTTCTCAGAAGGGTTATATAAGAGTTTTATTTCCCAATGGATAGTATAGCTACTCTTCCCTCTCCAGGTTGATTACACTGAGAGTAAGGTTTGATTATTACCTCTTAATGCTCTCTTCCTCTCCTTCTTATAATAGTATTTGTCCCCTCTCCCTCCCATGCCCTCTTTGTGTGTAATAGAATATCCTATTTTCTTATTCACTCAAGTTTCTCTTGGTGTCCCCTGCTATTTACCCCATCTTTCCCCTCCCCCATGCCATCTTAGATTATTTAGTGTTCCACCCTCACCCTGTGAATTATTCTTCTGATTACTATAATAGTGAATATTATAATGGTGAATAGAGTTCACTACAGAGAATTATACATAACATTTCTCTACATAGGAATACATATAATTAGATCTCACTGAGGCCCTTAAAAAGACAAATTTAAAAATTATAAGCTTTCTTTCTTTCCCCTCTGTATCTTATTTACCTTTTCAGATTTCTCTTGGTTTTTGTGGTTGGATATCAAGCTTTCCATTTAGCCCTGGTCTTTTCTGTGCAAATACCTGGAATTCTTCAATTTTGTTGAATGCCCATACTTTCCCCTGGAAATATATAGTCAATTTTGATGGGTAGTTGATCCATGGTTGCCGGCCCAGCTCTTTTGCCTTTCTGAATATTGTATTCCAAGCCTTACGGTCTTTTAGCGTGGAGGCTGCCAGATCCTGTGTGATCCTGATTGGAGCTCCTTGATATTTGAATTGTCTCTTTCTGGCTTCTTGTAAGATTTTTTCTTTTCCTTGAAAGCTTTTGAATTTGGCAATAATATTTCTACCCGTTTTTTTCTCTGGATCGAATGTAGTGGGTGTTCTATGAATCCTTTCTATGTCTATATTGCCCTCTTGTTGTAGGACTTCAGGGCAATTTTGCTGAATATTTTCTTTAAGTACGGAGTCCAGGTTTCTATTAATTTCTGGTTTTTCTGGAAGACCAATTATTCTCAAATTGTCTCTTCTAGACTGGTTTTCTTGGTCTGTCACTCTCTCATTGAGATATTTCATGTTTCCTTCTATTTTTTCAGTCTTTTGACTTTGTTTTATTTGTTCTTGTTGTCTTGAGAGATCATTAGCTTCTACTTGCTCAATTCTAGCCTTTAGGGATTGATTTTCGGCTATAATCTTTCGGTTTTCAGCCATAATCTTTTGGTATACCTTTTCAATCTCGTCATCTCTGGTGTTCAATTGCAAGATTCTACCTTTTAAACAATTATTTTCTTGCCAGATCTCTTCCATTTTCCTCAAAATCTCAGTTTT
>NW_025372798.1:0-4116 GCF_016433145.1 Gracilinanus agilis
ATATATATATATATTTTTTACAACTATGGGTTAAAGCTGAAAGAATCCTTGGAGGTCATCCGGTCCTTCATTTTATTTTATTTTATTTTATTTTATTTTTTGCTTTCTTTGTAAAAATTCTAAGACAGAAGGACAAGGACTAGGCAAAAAAGGTTAAGTGACTTGCTCAGGATCACAAAACTAAGAATTGCCTGAGTTCATATTTGAACCCAGGGCCTCATAACTCCAGGCCTGGTGCTCTATCCACTGCGCTACACCTAATTGCCCTTAACACCTTCATTTTTAAGACATTTTTTTCGATTAATAAAGGTTCTACCCCCTCCCTCTTTCTACTCCCCACTGGAAAAAAAAAGAAAAACACAACTCAAACAAATCTGAATAGTCAGGCAAAAAAATTCTCACACTGACCATCTGCAGAAAATTCATGTCCCATTCTGCATCTTGACTCCAGCTCCTCGCTGTCAGGAGGTAGGTAGTATCCTTCCTCTTTAGCCCTTCACAATCATGGGCGGTCATTTCATAGATGAGAATTCTCAGATCTTTGAAGATGGTTTTCCTTACAAAGATGTGTGAAAGTGATTTCATGGTTCTGCTCACTTCTGTTAATCAGTTCATAAAAGTCTTCACAGGTTTCTCTGAAACTCTTTTTAAAATAATTTCTTATGGAGCAATAATCAATTCCATTCATGTACTACAAGTGGTTTAGCCATTCCCCAACACTCTCTTAGTTTCTAGTTCTTTTCACCTTCAACAGAAAAAATGGCTATGAATATTTTTCTGTAGAAGGATCCTTTTTCTCTTACTTTTTTTCAGAACCCTTCCATTCTACTCTAGAATCAGTCAATACTGTGCATTGGTTCCAAGGCAGAAGAGTGATAAAGGCTGAGCAGTGGGGGTTGAGTGACTTGGCCAGGGTCACCCAGCTAGGAATTGCCTGAGGCTAGATTTGAATGCAGGACCACCCCCCCCCCATCTCTATCCTGGCTCTCTATCCATTGAGCCACCCAGATGCCCCCTTTCCTCTTACTTTGATCTCTTTGCAATTTGGGCCTAATTGGGAATCACAGGGATACACGATTGAATGATTTTTGAGGCATATTTCCAAATTGCTTTCCAGAAAGACTAGAATAGCTTGCAGCACTCCAAAAGGGCATGTGTGTGCCTGTTTTCCCACAGCCGCTCCAGCATGTGTCATTTTCCTTTTTTGTTAGTTTCTGGGGTCCGATGGGTGCTATGTTGCTTTAATGCATATTTTTCTCATCGTTCCTTCTGTCTTAGACTCAGTATTTCTAAGGCAGAAAGAGTAGTCAGTGCTAGGCAGTAGGGGTTGAGTGACTTGCCCAGGATCACACAGCAAGGGTCCCATGCATTTTTAAACATCCCCTGGCAGTCAAACCAGAGCTCAGACCAGCCCGTCTTTTCTCCTTTGCTCTCTCTCTATACAACTGATTCATCTCCTTCCCCTTCTGTTCAGCATCTTCCAAGCAATGGGGTCCATTTTACAGAAGGGATCCCAGCGCCCGGCGAGGCCGCGTGCCCCTCGGGGCTTAGCAATCCTTCCCCCTCTTTGTCTTGGTGCTTCATCATCTCTGTCAGAAGCCGGGTCTGCTGTTTTTGCCGTTGCAATTTACACCGACGTCGCTTTCCCTAATTTTGCCTAAGTTGCTTCTTAGCTTTTTTGGGGGGGTGCGTGTGGGAAGGGGAGGATATCTCCCCTGGGGTAAACTTAAACACAGAGATCCACGAAACGTCCCCCTGAAATAACTCTGACAATATGGTGGAAAAAATCCTTCCCACAGATTATGGCTGTGTGCATGTGGGTATATATTTATATATATGTATATGTATATATATATATTTATATATATATGTATGAGGCTGCAAAAGATTGCCTGGTTTTCCCTGTTTTAAAGAAACCTGCCAGGCAGCGCAGGAACGCTCTGTGAGGCATCACACCATGCAATTGTTGGCCCATACAGAGCAGTCAGTCTTTTCTGAAAAGCCATCCACAGAAGGCTCCCGATCGCTCATTTCACCACATTTTTCTGGGGTATGATGAGGGGCCGCCATTTTCCAAAGCCTGGGAATAAATGAAGGGGATTTTTTGACCCGAATGGCCACGTAGTGCCTTGGAAAGAACTGTGGACTTCAGGTCAAAGGGTTTGAGTCTTCACTGCCATCTCGTACCCCTGACCTTGGTCAAGTCTCTGGACTTCTTGGGCTTGGGTTCCCTCATCCTTTCAATGACAGGGCTGGACTAGATGGGCTTGAGGTCCATTCTACTTCCAGATCTGTGGTTCTATGACCCATCCATACTCGCTTGTCCCTACTGGAGTTTTAGCCATGTCTTTCGTTCTCCACCCAGCCTGTTGGGGGCTTTCTCTAGGTCTCTTGACACTGCCTGGATCGTCGTCATCATCATTTCATTGTTGTTGGTGGTACTGTGAACAGAGGGCTAGACTTGGAATCAGGAAGATCTGGGTTCAAATGCAGTCTCAGACACTTCCTAGCTGTGCAGCCCTATTGGCCTCGGTTTCCTCATCTATAAAATGAGCTGGGGAAGAATGTGGCAAAGCATCCCATTATCTTTGCTAAGAAAACCCCAAAGTGGATCATGAAGAATGGAATGTGATTGAAATGACTATACAAGGGGAAAGAGAAGGATAGATTGTTGTTAATAAAACTAATGAGGAGGAGGAGGATGACTGGACTGGCATGAGCCTTAGAAGTCACTGAGTTTAATCCCTTCATTGTAGAGATCAGGAAACAGGACAGGAAAAGTGAGAGCCCTACATCTAGAGCTGACAGGTAGATTAAAGATGGTCAAATCCAAGCCTGTTGTTATATAGATGAAGAAAAGAGAGGGTAAGTGATTTGTTCAGGGGCACCTAGCTAGAAAGAATCTAAGGCAGGATTTTTTTTAAACCTTCACTTTCCATCTTAGAATCAATACTGTGTATTGGTTCCAAGACAGAAGAGTGGTCAGAGCTAGGCAATGGGGATCAAGTGACTTGCCCAGGGTCACACAGCTGGGAAGTATCTGAGGCCAGATTTAAACCCAGGACCTCCTGGCTCTCTTCCATTGAGCCATCTAGGTGCACCCTAAGGCAGGATTCTAAACCCAGAGTTTTCTGACCCCAGTTCCTCTGTCCATTATCCCATTTGTTGCCTTATTGGCTCTCACTCTCTTTATGATTCTTATCTGCTCCAGTTTCCTGGGACCTCCTAAAGTCTTGGCAGGAGAGTTTCCCTGACCAGGGTCCTGAGAAGGAGACAGTGCTTCCCCCACCATACTTGGTAATGTGGTAGTTTGGGCTAAAAGCCTGTTATGATTTTACAGGAAAAGGTAGATGAACTTGGGCTCCTTTGCAGATAGGTGGGGACTCTGGGCACCGAGAGCCAATGGCATTGATTTCTGTCTGGTTTTCCTAGAAGTCAGGATGGAAAATATTTAAGCCATGCAAACATGAGCCCTTGACCTGCTATGTGAAAGAAGGAGTAGCCGAGCTTTGGAGCCCCCATTCATGTCTGCCTTTCCTCGCCGGGCATGCTCGAGGGGTGCTAGGCTACAAGCTCTCCCTCCATCACACTCGGCACCTTTTGATTCTGTGTCCTGAGGAAGCGGAAAAGAGGTGAGTGGAGGGTGCCAAGGCAGAAGCTGCCACTTATTGGGTCTTTCTGATTGACAAACCCCTCTGCCTGGTGTTGGTGTAAGTTTAGAAATGGCTGATTCCCAAGTAGGCTTTGCAAAGGGCTCTTCCTTCTGGGTTAGCCTCTTCTGAAATGTCTTGTGACCCCAAGAGGACCCCGTGTCAAGAGACAGGGCTTTCTTAAACCCCCTTAAGGCCAAGGTCTGTCCTCTGGCTCTTAGCTCCAATTTATCTTCTTTATATCTCAGTTTGTACAGAGTTCTTTGCTTGTGGTGCCCCCCATTATATTGTGAGCTCCTAGAAAGCAGGGGCTGGCTTTGGTCTTTCTTTGTACCTATAGCTTGTGTTACTAGTATCAAATAATCTTCTTCTCCCTGACACCTCCCCCCCCCCGCCCCGCCTTCCTCCTTTCTTTCTCTCTGTCTCTCCTTCCCTCCCTTCTCTTTCTCTTTCCCCTTTTCTTCCT
>NW_025372799.1:0-6827 GCF_016433145.1 Gracilinanus agilis
ATATATATGTATATATATATATATATATGTACATATTTTTTCTCCAGAGATAAAATATACCTTAATCACAGCAAGAAAAATTTAACTGAAATGAAGACATACAAAATCATTGTTTGGGTAAAATGAGGGAAAGTAAAAGGCACTAATTTGTTTTTTTTAATAATCATTTGAATGTAGCAAAATAATAAAAGATTATTACTTTCTGGGTTTTTTAGCATGAGTTTTTTTAAAAAACCCTCAATAGTTCTATTCTGAGCAAATCTACTTTTCTGATGCAGATGAAACACAATTTAAGAAAAATTGTCTGACATAAAAGATAAATAGAACAGCACCTGTACTCTATAATTTCCACCTCTCTGATAGGTAAGAAAACTGTCTAAACATAGAGTCTAAATTTTAACCTTCTTTACCTCCCTTAACTATAAAATAGTCCATGGTAAAAAATGTAATTATATTAAATATAAAATATTCCCTACATTTTTAAAATCTGACTAGCTCTTTTAATTTGGAAGCATGTGATTGTTTTCTATTTCTGATACAACAGATTATTTTATATATAATGATTCTTTGTTTTTCAAGATAATAGTAGCTCAGAAAAGAAGAGATTTCATCTCTCTGAATTCTTTTCTATTCTTTTTACCTTAGTGGCCAAAATTAAGATAAAAATTAATAGCTACTCAAAATGAGGTTAAAAGTCAAGTTTTATGAAAAGTTTATAATACTAATCCTTCTAAAATTAATTGCAATTAAAATGTTTAACAGTCAGTTAATGAGTCAGCTGGCATGTATTAAGTAACTAGGGAATTGGATGGCATGAAGAATAGAGAGTTAACTCTAGAATCAGGAAGATCTGAGTTCAAATCCATCTTCAGTCTCTAGACATGTTGCTTAACCTCTGTTTGCTTTTTTCCAGTGGAGAAGGAAGTGATAAATACTCTAGTCCTTTTGCAAAGAAAATCCCATGGAGAGCATTATCATGCTATGATTTATAGGGTCCAAAGAAATGGACACGACTGAACAATAAAAACAATGTGCCAAACTATGCTAAACACGAAATACCACAAAACAGACAAAAAAATTAAAAAAAAAACACTCACTAGTCTCAGAAAAGTCACAACCTAATGTACTTACCAGCCACAAATAATAAAATCTTTTTAAAAAAATGAAATTAAATAATTAATAAAGAGATCATAAGGAAAAAGGCTTGTACAAAAATATTTATAGCCACTCTCTTTGTGGTGGCAAAAAAACTGGAAAATGAGGGGAATGGCTGAACAAATTGTGGTGTCTGTTGGTGATGGAATACTATTGTGCTAAAAGGAATAATGAACTGGAGGAATTCCATGTGAACTGGAAAGACCTCCAGGAATTGATGCAGAGTGAAAGGAGGAGAACCAGGAGAACATTATACACAGAGACAGATACACTGTGGCACAATCCGATGTAAGGGACTTCTCTACTAGCAACAATGCAATGATCCAGGACATTTCTGAGGGACCTATATATAAGAAAGAACACTATTCACATCCAGAGAAAGAAAAGTAGGAGCAGAATCACAGAAGAAAAACAACTGCTTGATCACATGGGTCAATGGGGATATGATTGGGGATATAGACTCTGAATGATCACCCTAGTGCAAATATTAATAATATGGAAATAGGTCTTGATCAGTGACACAAGTAAAAACCAGTGGAATTGTGCATTAACTATGAGAGGGGAATGGGAGGAGGGGAGAGAAAGAAAACGAATCTTGTAACCATGGGAAATATTCTAAATTAAATAAATATAAATTTAAGACTAAAAAAATAAAGAAATACCCAAAGTATTTTAAGTGGACTGGGATAATCTACAGAGTACCTTGCATGTGAATCTAAGAAATAAAGAGTTTGATTTTTAATGAGGAATGTAAAGGAGGTTATGAGACCTCTTATCTAGGTGATTTAACCCAAGTGAATGAGGTTGCTTTAAGTAAGATTCAGTGACTCTACAGCTGGGTGTGGTCTATGTTAAATCAGCCCCACCACTCAGTTGATTCCTCCTTTACAACTACCAATGAGGAAGTAAAATATTCTTCCCCAATTCTTCCCCTGTCAGTGCTAAGTGAACTTAGTGCTTTAGATGAAATGAATATTAATAAACTCAAACTATTAAAGATGTTATAACTGGCTGCGTTTTTTTGGTTATGATATTGATCCTGATGATAGAAGATCAATAAGCACTTGAATGAGCTTGATGATAGAAAGGAGAAGTTTTAAACTGACACCTTTCCCCTAACAATCTTCAGCACAGATCAGGTCAGTACAGGCTTTTCTGTTTTTAACTTATTTAATGAAGGTAAACAAGGTTAGGGAAAGGATGGGTTGAAATACAGAGGAAAGAGGGATTAGGAATGAATCCTAGAACCTTGTTTAACTAACTAAGCCTATAATAAATCTTCTGGAGTTTTCAGGTGAAGGTGATTCACTGAACCTGCGTTCATCATTCCAACCTCAGTAACTGGCAGCTATCCTGGCCCAATATGACTTCTTGCAAAAGTATTTACAGGAAGTGTGGTCTAATGAGTAACATGCCAGTTTCTGGTCCCAGAAAAACCTTGTTTTATGCCCAAGCTTGCACGTAGTGGCTATATGTCAGAGGACATGGGTGCCATCTCAGTACCTTCTTTATTACAGTATTGATGCAGATGGGACGTTAACCTACAGTGATAGAGGTAGCTTCTCACCAAGAACTTCCTTGGACCAACAGAGCAACAGTTTCAGTCTCCATATCTAAATTGTTAAATTATTACCAAATAAATTAGTGAGAACTTTGACGTGGTTCCTGGTAATTTTATTCTTGACACAATTTCTGAAAGAAATAACCACATAGGGATAGCTAGGTAGCTCAGTAAATAGAGTCAGGCCTGGAAACTGCAGGTTCCAGGTTCAAATGTGACCTAAGATGCTCTCTAGTTGTGTGACTGTGAGTAAGTCACTTAACTCCAAATTGCCTTCTCTTCTGCCTTGTCACTGATACTTAGTATTGATTCTAAACTAGAAGAAAGGAGAGTTTTTTTGTAAATCTAAAGTAATAGCTACATATGCTCTTCAGCCTCTAGTTTGCTTCTTGCTTTGGATCTGATTGAAAACAATGCAGTATTCTAGTAACAGTAATTATGATTTGAATTAAAGCCTTGTCCGTACAAGTATGTGTATATATATGCTTTACCAAAAACACAACATTTTTTGGAATCTTCTGGTTCTTATAGAAATCAACTGGTTCATTTCACTGGGTTATAGTTGCTGATATTTTTTCCCAGTGGCTTATCTGAAAAAGATTTCATATGCAAATGCCACTTATTTTGCTCTGGTCAGTAAGAATTATTCTTCCAACTAGGCCTTTGAGGTTTTCCAGATGCAATCTAATATTCCCTCTCTTTACTGACCATCTCTACTTCCTCACTCTGATTTTTCTAATCAACACTTTTTCCCCTAGTAACTATTACTTTTGGAAAATTAAAATAGTGTAATATGTTGCTATTTTGCAAATCTTACCTTTATTCCCTTGGTAGACTTCTTGTACTTTCTGGGTGTATATAAATTCCAGTTTGAGAAGCCCTATGTTTAAAGCATAGTATTTATTATATTATGGATTTTACCATTTCCTCATCTCTTTATTCTCTTCTGTTGGCCAAGGCCTTCCCTTTTGCCATTTCTTCTTCTTCTCTCTTGATTTTGCAATTATTGGAGCTAACTGATTCTCTAATCCTTTAAGCACAGAGACCTTCCAGAGAGTCAAAGGAAACTAGTAGTAACATATAATTCTCATTTATCAGCCTATACCAGAGCAGCTAGAAAGTTTGTTTGATAATCACTTCAAGGCTTTTTCTCCTCGGTGGTATTGTTTTTCAGGGATGTCCAGCTCTTCATGACCCCATTTGGGATTTTCTTGGCAAAGATAACTAGAATGGTTTACCATTTCCTTGGCCAGCTCATTTTACAGTTAAGGAAACTGAGGCCAACAGAGTTACATGACTTGCCCAGGGTCACACAGCCAGTGTTTGAGGCCAGATTTGAACTATGGTATAGGGGTCAACTTGTCTCCTGTGCTGGTGATTTATCCATTGTGCCACTTAGATTCAACTTCAGTACGAACCCAGATAGTGTGAATGTTGTCCATCAATCCAAGTACTTTTTCCTTAGAGAGGAATTAGATATGGTGAACCAAGGTAGATAGTGAGACCTTATTTTGTATATTTTTCTCTACTCAAATTTTATTTTAGACTATTTCAAGACTCAATTCAAGTTCAATCATATTATAATCCTTAGGAGATTCATAAAACATAAACATATACATGCATACACACACAAGACTCAGCTTTGAATCAAATGTTTCATACAAGTCCCTTAAGACTGTTCTTGCAGGTCTGTTGGGTGCCCATTGGCATATTGGGTAGGTTTGGAAGGGGAGAATGATCCCAGATAATTTTTGGAATGTGGCTGGAACTCCTGATGGTTCCTGTGATATATTATGGAGAGATTCAACAAAAACGTTATTTTTTTTTGGTTCAGTAAGTTACCTTTAAATAAATGTTTGCTTCTTGAAAATCATTGTTCATTCAGTGAAGCACAACTATGAATTATAAATAAAGTGAATTTGACTTTTGCAATTCAGAGCTTAGTATGCTGGAAAGATATATATTATGACACTGACAGTCGGGAAACCTTATCCAAGCACTTGCAAATATGTTTGAATTCAGCTTTAGTAAAGACCTGGTATCAGAGAACTGCTTAATGTCTAAATAAAATGTTTAATGTGAATACAATAAAGTTGTTCTTATGTTACATTATGCTTTTCCTATATTAAAACAAGAAACAAATAGGTCTTATAGCCAACATTCTTTTACTGCTACAAATGATGAAATTTTCTAGCAAGATATTTATCATGAGTTACCATCCTTAGAATGACAAATAGCTCCAAATTTAATTTCTGATATTATATGAAATGAAAAGTGTTGTTTGTCATGGGAAATTCCAGGATGCTGCACTGAAGAAAATGAGTGCCATTGTATTTTCATTTGAACTTTTCCTATGTATTTGCAACAGCAAAATTGAATATCTTATGCTTTTTAGTTTGCTATACAGTTATATTGTATTCAAAGAAACAAATTCAAAAGTCAAGTAATTCATTATTTCAATGTTTTCTTAAAATATCTCCTTGGGAGTATTTCAAGGACTAAACTAATGTGCAAAATTGATTTTTAACATTAACCTTTACTGTAATGCAACATCCAACAACTATTACATATATACATATATGTATATATCACTTAGGAAATATTTTATCCTGTAAAAACATTACCTCAAAAATGAACATATTCCATTACAATATTTTGTGAAATGATTTTCACAAATATTTTGACTTGTTCTCTATTACAAAGAATTGTTAGATTTATTTTATTTTTAATATTTTTATAAAATGTATTATGTTCTTCTTATTTACAAATCTAGAACCTCTTCCCATTCATTGAATGGCTAGTAAGTACTTACTATATATGTTTTCACAAAGCCTAGTCCTTCCACTTGTACACTTGATCATATCTCCTCCTGTCTTTTCTGAAAGATTACCCACACAATCATTTCTCCCTAAGATTTTTAATATTTTCCTTTCCTTGGGCTCAGCCTCTCCTTATTCATTTGTCCTTAAGAACACTACCTGTTCTGTAGTCTGGAATGCAATCTTCTTAAGTTTGCCTTTTAGCATACCTAGTTTCTTTTAAAGCTCAGATCACCATCCCCAAGGATGAAGAAGAAGAGCATGTCTGTGATGGGAGATAAGGAATCTGGAGAAATTTTGTGCCTCAAGAGATCACCTCTGCTAAGAGTCTATGTTTCCATGGACATCTTGCATTAGGAGGAGGTAATTTGGAGTTCTTAGAGTAAATGTAATTCAGAAGAGAGGGAAGACACAGGCCCAGGATAAAAGGGCACATTCAATGATAAGAGTAGGGAGTAAAATTAGACGCTATAATTTGGGATACTTCCCTTGATATTTTTTTTTTTTTTTTTTAGCATTTATTAATAATCATTTTTAACATGATTACATGTTTCATGCTCCTATTTTCCCCTTCACCCCCCGCACTCCCCCCACCCATGGCCGACGTACTTTTCCACTGGTTATGTCATGTGTCCTTGATCAAGACCAATTTCCCAATTGTTGGTGGTTGCATTGGTGTGGTAGTTTTGAGTCCACACCCTCAATCATGTCCGTCCCGACCCATGCGTTCAAGCAGTTGCTTTTCTTATATGTTTCCTCTCCTGCAGTCCTTCCTCTGAATGTGGGTAGCGTCTTTACCATAAATCCCTCAGAATTGTCCTGGGTCATTGCATTGCTGCTGGTACAGAAGCCCATTACATTCAATTTTACCACAGTATATCAGTCTCTGTGTACAATGTTCTTTTGGCTCTGCTCCTTTCGCTCTGCATCAGATCCCGGAGGAATCTCCAGTTCGCCTGGAACTCCTCCAGTTTATTATTCCTTTTAGCACAATAGTATTCCATCACCCGCATATACCACAGTTTGTTCAGCCATTCCCCAATTGAAGGACATACCCTCCTTTTCCAGTTTTTTGCCACCACAAAAAGCGCAGCTATAAATATTTTTGTACATGTCTGTTTATCTATGATCTCTTTGGGGTACAAACCCAACAATGGTATGGCTGGGTCAAAGGGCAGGCATTCTTTTATAGCCCTTTGAGCATGATTCCAAATTGCCAGCCAGAATGGCTGGATCAGTTCACAGCTCCACCAGCAATGCATTAATGTCCCAATTTTGCCACATCCCCTCCA
>NW_025372800.1:0-1890 GCF_016433145.1 Gracilinanus agilis
GTTCTAGCTCTAAGCAGCTGGGACACTTGGGCAGGTCATTTTTTTTCTAGGACTCAGTTTCCTCCTGTGTAAAATGATAAGGTATGAACTAGACTAGTCTCCTTAAGGGCTACTCAGCCTGCTCTGTTCTAAGGCCCCTTCCTTCTCTGACATCCCCAGTTCTTGACTCCCTCCCAGCCCTGACATTCCCTGTTCTGGGGATTCTGATGAGGTTATCCTTTCTTTACTGTTTCCACATTTGTGTTTCCCATCTCCATCTGGAGACAGCGGGTAGGCACAGAGACCCTGATCCCCCCCAGGGTCACTGATGCTCCCAGGCCCCCGAGCTCTCTCTTCAGAGGATGCTGAGGCTGGGCAGAATGGCACGACTGCACTGCAAACAGAGCCAGCGATTAGGCTGCTCTCTAACGGAGAAGATATTTATGGCTGTGCAAACACAGGCCGCTCCTTCCGCATGATTTGGAACTAAATGCACTGTTACTTAATTAATGCATATGTAACATGCAGGGATATTACACCTATTAGGATGCTCGGACAATTAAAATTCCAGCGGTCTTCTCCGCCTGCCCGGAGAGCCCCGAGACAAAGGAAGGGACCAGATTCTCCTCTTCCCAGTCAATTGTCTGGGGGAAGCGGCTCGTCCTTGCCCGTTTCCTCCCTCTCTTCCACTTTGGGCCATTTTGGAAAGGCCCACACTAGGGACTCTTTGAACGGGAATCCGCAGGGCCCTTTCCTCGGTGCTTCCCAGTTTATAATAGCACATTTAAAGAGCTCATTGAGGCTTCCAAAGCTCTTCTCTCACAATGGCCCAGGGAGGTGGGCAATAATGATAACGGCTGACATTCAGAGTGTTTTAAAGGTTGTGAAGTACTCTGTAGCTCTGATTTCTCTTGAGTTACTTTAAATATATATAATATATGCAAGTATATTATATATATAATATATATTGAGTTACTTTATATATATATATGAATGAATGAATATATATGTATTCATTCATTCATTTATTTTTTAGTCAGACACTACTTTTGTCTCCATTTTATAGATGAATGAACTGAGGTTTACAAGAGAGGGAGAGCTTAAGCTTCGCCTGGGACACATAGCTGGGAATTTGAACCCAAGTCTTTTGGATTCCAGATCTTGCATGCTCTCTAATATACCCTCCTTCCCCTGAGCGGTATTCATGAATATATTTTTAGGACCAAAGTAGTGGATTCCTTTGTAGAAAGAACTGGTTCTACTAAAAGAAATCAGGCCCTTCTCTGTTTCTTCTAGCCTTCCAGAGACATGTCCAACAACTCATTATTAATAGCAACAAGCACTTATTAAACACCTGCTGTATACCTGGTGCAGTGCTAAGTTCTGGGCATACAAATAAAGGTAAAAATATATATTCCATAGCTTCGAGGTGCTCCCATTCTAATGGGGGAGAAGAAAAGGCAACAGCTATGAACAGACAAGACGTCTGCAGAGAAGATAGAAAGTCATGATTGCAAGAAGTGGTTTGCCCAAGGTCGTGCCCTCTTTATATAGGTCCAAGGTGGGACTTGAACTCAGGTCTTCCTGACTCTGAAGTCATCTCTCTCGTTATTACACTTTCTTTTTGTTGTTCAAGTCACTTTTTAGTGCGTCTAGCTCTTTAGGACCCCATTTGGGGTTTTCTTGGCAAAGTTACTGGAATGGTTGGCCATTTCCTTCTCCAGCTCATTTTATACATGAGTAAACTGAGGCAAACGGGGTGAAGTGACTTGCCCAGGATCCCACAGTGAGTAAGAGTCTGAGGCTGGATTTGAACTCATGGAGAGGAGTCTTGGGGACTCTGGGCACCATGGCGCCACCTAGCTACCTGTGCCATCCTGCCTCTCAGTGCAATGATAACAACAGTAGGGG
>NW_025372801.1:0-1881 GCF_016433145.1 Gracilinanus agilis
GTCCACCCCGGCCCATGCGTTCAAGCAGTTGTTTTTCTTATATGTTTCCTCTCCTGCAGTCCTTCCTCTGAATGTGGGTAGCATCTTTACCATAAATCCCTCGGAATTGTCCTGGGTCATTGTATTGCTGCTGGTGGAATTCAAATTTTTAAAAAATGATTGTTTAAAATTGTTATTACATGTGATCAAAAAAATTCAAAATAATATAAGTACTAGTGCCCTTAGTTATTCTTAAAAATAATAATACTAGCACCAGAGAATCATTATCTCTACCCTACACTATACATATCATATCCCAAATGGTTTCTTTGCCCTCCTTTTTCTCATCTCTAATCCACCCTTTACATACTGCCAAAAATAATATAATCTTCTTCATGTCTAACCCTAACTACATCACTCATCGCTCAGAACTCTTCAGTGCCTCTGTGTTGCTCCTGGAGCAAAATGCAAATGTCATAGCCTGTTCTTTAAGATTCTCTGTAACTTGCTTCCAATCTATGTTTTCATCCTTATTTCACATATAGCCATTACCAATTTTTTCAAATTACAAATTGTTAAAATAATCACTCTACATTCCAGCCAAACTGCTAGCTGTTTCCAGATCTCTTCTTCCACTCTCCATTTTCTTAGAGGTTGTATCCCACACTTGGATCACAATTCCTCCTTATCTCTTTCTATTGAAATCTTTTCCCTTTTTTGGTAAGACCCAGTTCCAATACCACTTCTTCCTCAAATGCCCACCTGATTCCCAATTTCCCCTCACACTGGATAAAAATGATCCCTTCATATTCAAATTTTCCAAGAGCATTTTAAGCTTCTTCTTTGCCCTCATGCCGTTTTACATAATGCGCTATTTATTTTATATTCCTTCTCTTAAAATGTCCAGACAATGTTGCTTTTCATTTTGTATTCCAGGTACTCTAACATCTAGTGCCTTGCTAAAAGCAAATGTTAGGTAAATGAATTGATAAATGTTTTTCATTTCAAATAATACTTATTCCAAGGCATATACAGAACTTTGAAAGAATATTAAGAATACTGTTAATACTTATTTGACAAAGTATTTTCTTTCAGGCATATTCCACAGTTGGAACTCCAGATTACATTGCTCCAGAAGTATTCATGCAGACGGGGTACAACAAATTGTGTGACTGGTGGTCTTTGGGAGTTATTATGTATGAAATGCTAATAGGTATGGCTTTCATTATTAATTTCAATCCACAGTACTTAAGTGTTCTTAAGGGTCCCTGACAGAATATACTAAATATTCATCAACAGTAAAAATAATGCCATCTATGCTAATTTCTTTTAGAAAGTTGTTGTTTCCATTTTCATTTGTTGTGAAATAATAATAGGAGCTTTGGATATGCATCTTTTCAAGAAAGGGAGATTTTAAAAATATGTTTTGAGTATAGAGTTTGGGGAAAAGTTTCTATAATCATCATGTTAAGACAGAACTAGAAGTAATTTTTTAAAAAGAATCTTTACCTTCTGTCTTAGAATCATTACTGTGGATTGGTTTCAAGACAGAAGATAGATATGGGCTAGAAAATGGGGGTTACGTGACTTGCCCAGAGTTGCACAGCTAGGAAGTATCTGAGGTCAGATTTGAACTCAGGACCTCTCTTAGAAACTGGCTCTCACATCACTGAGTCACCTAGCTGCCTTTAGAAGTAATTAAAAAACAACTAACAACTTTTATACACTTGGAGAGGCAATTTGGTATGGTGGATAGAGAGCCAACCTTAAGGCCAGGGAGGCTTGGGTAGAAGTCTGACTCTGATATATATGGCCCTGGGCAAATCACTTAACTTAGTGCTTTGGATTATATCTGTAAGAATATATTTTGCAGAGAAGAAGAGAAGCCACATTAGTTGGGAA
>NW_025372802.1:0-3302 GCF_016433145.1 Gracilinanus agilis
CCTTCCTTCCTTCCTTCCTTCCTTCCTTCCCTCCTTCAGTTCTCTGAAGAAGACTCCCCCACTTCAGGGTCTGGGTTCTGTTCTGGGACATCTTTTCTTCCTCCTCAATGGTTGACATCATTGGCTCTCACTGGACTGTGAGCTCCTTGAGGGGGGCTTTTGACTGACTTTTGACTCTGTTTTGAATCCTCACTGCTTAGCCCAGTGCCTGGGACATGTGAGACCCTTAATAATATGTTTACTGATTGATTGATTGGTTGGTTGTATTATCAGTATACCCAGGTAATGCTTGCATCTACATATTCAATCCTAATCTCTCTCCTGAGCTTCAGCCCAGCACCATCAACTGTTTATTGGACACTTAAAACCAAGTGCCAGGGCAGCTGGGTGGCTCAGTGGATAGAGAGTCAGGCCTGGAATCAGGAGGTCCTGGGTTCAAATCTGACCTCAGACACTTCCTAGCGGTGTATCCCTGGACAAGTCATTTAACCCCATTGCCTAGCTCTTAACTGCTCTTCCGTCTTGAAACTAATACTCAGTATTGATTATGAGACAGAAGTCAAGGGTTTTAAAAAAAAAGAAAAAAGAATCTGTGTCTCCCTGGCATCTCAGACTCCTGCCCATAACCAAACTCATTTCAGCTAGGTAGCAAGAGGGATAGAGTGATGAGCCTGGAATCAGAAAGACCTGAGTTCAAATCCTACTTCATCCTCTTGGTAGCTGTGTGACCCTGAGCAAAACACTGAACAGAATTCTACTGCCTCAGGTTACCCAACTATAAAGTAGAGATAATAACAGCACCTCCCTCCCAGGGTTGTTGTTAAACAAGATCAAATGAGATAGCTTTTGTAAAACATCTGGTGCTTAATAAATGCTTGTTTCTTCCTTCTTTTACCCCCCCCCCAACATTCTTTTTTCCTAAATCTCCTGTTTTCTTTTTCAGTCCCCTCCATTCTTCTAGGTTCATCATTTCAGAGTCATACAGTCCTCCTCAACTCCTCCCCACATATCCAATCAGGTGCCAAGGATTGCCATTTCTACTTCCCCAAAATGACTCGTGTCTGTCCCTTCCTCCCCACTTAAACAGCCACTTACCCTCATTCAATCCCTCATCCCTTCTGGCCGGGATTAATAACCTTATAATTGGTTTCTCTGCATCCAGGCTCTTCTCCCTCCAATCCATCCTCCACACAGCTGCCAAGCGATGTCGCTGAAGCTCAGATCTGACCACGTCACTCCCCACTCAGGAGATTCTAGGGACCCCCCATTGCCTTTAGGGTCAAACGTCAGCCCCTGTGTGGGGTGCGAAGCCCTTCAAAACCTGTCCCCATCCTGCCTTTCTTTCTAGTTTTATCCGTTTCCCTTTTTATGGTCCACCCAAGCCAGCCTTGCAAAACTGGGGAATTCATCAGCCCACTTTCCTGCCTGGGAAAGTAGAATCTGGAGAACATAAATTAATCTTCCTTTGTTGCCTTGAGGTTGTGAGTGCCTCAGAGACAAAAGGCAAAAAGAGAACCAGGGGGTAGAGATGAGGAAGAAGACTGTTCCAGGCGCGAGGGACAGCCAAAGAAAATGCCCAAAGCTGAGAGACAGAGGATCATGTTGGTTGGTGGAACAGCTATCTGTGTCCCTGGAACAAGTGGGAGGCAGCCAAGTCGCTCCGTGGCTAGAGCCACTGGAGACAGAAAGTCCTGGTTTTCAGTTTGGTCTCAGACACTTCCTAGCTGTGTGACCCTGGATAAGTCACTTAACTCCCCTTGCCTAGCCCTTACCGCTCTTCTGCCTTGGAACCAATACTTAGTATTGATTCTAGGATGGAAAGTAATGGTTTAAAAAAAGAATTATCAGATTGGGGCAGCTATCCAGGTGGCTCGGTGGATAGAAAGTGAGATTTGAAGGCAGAAAGTCCTGGGTTCAAACCTGGCTTCAGATCCTTCCTTGCTGTGCAAGTCACTCAACCTTACTGCTTTTCTGTCTTAGAACTGACACTAAGGCAGAAAGTAAAGGTTAAAAAAAAAAAAAAAGAACAAGTTGAGGAATAAGATGTGAGAAGACCTGAAAGGTAGGAGGTTGGGGGGGGCTTTCAAAGCCCAAACAAAGATTCTATATTTACTCTTGGAACCCATTAGGGAGGGACAAGAGTTTATTTAACAAGGGAGTGACCTGCACTTAAGGAAAATGCTTTGGTGACTGAATGGAGGGTGGATTGGAGCGGGGAGACGTGAGGCAGGCAGAGC
Source organism: Gracilinanus agilis (assembly GCF_016433145.1). Taxonomy (NCBI): domain Eukaryota; kingdom Metazoa; phylum Chordata; class Mammalia; order Didelphimorphia; family Didelphidae; genus Gracilinanus; species Gracilinanus agilis. The sequence goes on from NW_025372802.1 coordinate 2,238, forward strand.
CCCCCTAGACCAAGTGTGAGGTGATGGGGGCCCACACAGGGTGGGGGCAGTGTTGGAGGAGAGAATGGAGAGACGGCATGAAGCTGAGGTGGACGGGTCTTGGCCACACGTTGGATGTGGGCGATGCCTGGGGCTGGGGAGGATCATGGCGCCCTGGACAGTCATTCTCTCATTTCAGTTGATGCTTAGGATCACCCTGAAAATAGATGCTCCTGGCACTATTACCCCCATGTTGCAGCTGAGGTAACTGAGGCTGAAAGGGATAACCAGAACCATTGAGGAAGGGTTAGAGACAGCACTGGAACCCAAGACCGTTCCTCCCACCACCCTTTCTCTTAGCAACTCCTCCACGTATGCCCGAGGAGGACGGGGAGCTGCTCCTCTGCCAGGCCCATCCATCTCCCTTTCACCAGCCGGAGCCCAGTGTGCAGGCCTGGGCCAGGGGCTGCCAGTCAGGATGAATCAGGGGCCGAGGAAAACATCTCGAGGCAGAGGCAGCCCCTGATAGCATTAACGCCGCTATTGACTGCAGTGGAAAGTGCCAGTCGGTAGCAATTTAATTAGAAGGAGTGATTCCGGCCGGCTGACGGTGTCAGAGCAGGTGAAAGATGGCAGGCAGGGCCCGTCCTGATTAGGGCCAAGGGGAGGAGGTGATCCGGGATCCAGCAATCAGGGAGGATCAGAGCCATTAGTGCCCAGGGCCCATGCCGGGCATCGCGGGCCCCGGAGTGAGGAGGGAGCTCAGAGGGGGCTAGGCCGGGCCCTGGCACGTCGGGATTTAATCGTGCTTTTCAATTCTTAAAATAATTATATTGAAATATAGGGTGGGGGGTGTCTGTGTTTGAATATACTTGTATATTTGGGTAAGAGGGTGTGTATTTAAAACCAAGTTTATAAGATCTCAGATTAACCTCCTAATTTTAGCAAGGAGACAACTGAGGTAGAAGTGGGATGACTTGCTCAAGGTCACATAGCAAGTAAGTCTTTCTATCCTTCTTTCCTTCTTTCTCTCCTTTCCTTCCTTCCTTCCTTCCTCCCATTCCTTCCTTCCTCCTTCCTTCCTTC
>NW_025372803.1:0-5394 GCF_016433145.1 Gracilinanus agilis
CTCTCTCTCTCTCTCTCTCTCTCTCTCTCTCCCCCTCTGTCTGTGTCTATCTCTGTCTCTACCTCTGTCTATCTCCATCTCTGTGTGTCTCTGTCTATCTCTGTCTCTGCCTATCTCCATCTATCTGTCTCTCTGTCCATCTCTCTCTGTGGGTCTCTGTCTCTATTTGTTTATCTCTCTCTCTGTCTATCTCCATCTCTCTCCCTCTGTCTCTGCCTCTGTCTCTGTCTCTCTCTCTCATATTTCAATTGCTTTTGACCTGCACCTCACTCTTGCTGCTCCCTCAAGAATCATTCATATCCATTTTGTCAGATTTTTTGGTCTCAGTGTTAATTACAACTGATTATCTACCTGCCCCCCATCACTGCCCTGAAGTTCCTGTTACTGGATAATATCAAGAATGGAATAACAAACCAAATTGTTTCAAAGTGAAAGGTGAGCTGATCTTCACAGAAAAGGTTAGTGATCCCCATTCTTTAAACAGGATGAGGCCTTAAAGAATGCCACAAATTACATGCCACAGGCCTAGAAAAGATGCAATGCATTGTTTATTATAAACATTCCTTCTCCAGCTTGTCTTTGGAAATATTACAATTAGTGTTTCAATAGAGAAACCTACTTTGCTTGAATTCATAAAGAGGAATCATGATGTGGCATTTAAAATTTGTTTTAACTTTGAAAAAAGGCTATTAACTAATTATAGCTATTTTCAAAAACCATAAGTGTTACTGATCAATAATGTCTGCTTTCAAGAGACTCTTGCATTCTAATTCTAGGTTTGCCAGCATGTTATTCTTACATTGCCAATGTATGTGGGAAAATTGTGAGAAAACACACTAAATATTTTTTTTACTTCTTTTGCCAGAGAATTTTCACACTTTTGAAAACATTTATTAATAAAACTTAATTTGATAAAATGTTAAGTACCTACTATGTGCAAGGCATGAAAGGTACTAAAATGCAAATGAAAGAGTTCTTGTTCTCAAGGAGCTTATATTCTACCTGAGCAGAGGTTCTTAAATTTTTTTGGCATTATGGATTCCCTGAGCAATCTGGTGACATCCTATCAGCCCCTTATCAGAATCACTTTAAGATGCATAAAATTCATAGGATTATAAATATAATCAAATCAAATTATTAGCAATGATCATGAACCCTATTTATAAACCCTATTCTAAAGGGATATCACTTATAAACCAACAAGTAACTAAAGGTCATTAATTTGATCAAGGAGAGAACATAACAAGTATGGAATTAGCAAATGTTTCATGTAGGAATTATCATTGAAGTGATGTTTTGCTTGTCTCCAAGCGTAAGTCCTTTAAAGTAGGGACTGGATTATCTCTTCACATCCACCTTCGGCTTTGTTGGCCTTTTTCGATAGTCCCCTCAAATCCTCCCTTTTGTATAGTGCTTTTATCCACACCTCATACTTAGTGTCTTCCTCTGCATTATTTACCATTTGTTCAATATATAGCTTGTATTTCTTTGGTTGTTTATGTGTGTCTCCCTTATTAGAATGTGAAATTCTTGAGTTCAATGACCTTGTTTTTGCCTTTTGTTGAACCCTCAAAACTTAGCTTTGAGCCTGCAACATAATAAGTGCTTTATAAGCATTAAGTGACTGATTTTTTTTTTGGTGGGTTTAACCTTCATATATTTCTTTGATTGTTTTCTCATACATAGTTTCCCTTCAATGCATCAGAATTTTTCTTTGCTATCCCCATAAAATTCATAGATCCTTGGCTTCCATGCAAAATATCCTGTTTAATAGAAAGATAGTTTTTATTTTGCCTGACAAAAAAAATGAATTCTATCAAAGCCCACCAATATACAAATGCTCAACTTGATCTTACATCATGGATTTGGATATTTTTTTCAAGAAATACAGTTTGGAAGCCATCCATGTCTGCCTTTATTATGTGGATTGGTCATATCCTCTATTAAGTTCATGATGATAGATATGCCCAACTTACTGTGCCTCATATTGTCTTCCCAGTGGAGCCCACAGACCTTTTCATCAGGCATCATTTGCTTTTTTCTAAGTGGTCAATTTAGATTCTTTATTTGCTGATATATGTCTATGACAACATCTTTTCCACTGTTCCTTCATGATTTCTTGTTTGTAATTTCTTATAAAGTATTCAGTCTCTAGTGACCAATAGGATCCTTATAACTGATTGTGTCCATACTTTTATAGGGTTGTGCAAAGAAAGGAAAAGGAAGACAAATAATACCACTTATACATACACAAGTTAGTTGGAACTAGCAGTCATAAGGTCTAAGTTTTTTTGCTCTGCCACTAATGGTGTGTAAATCCACTTCCTTAGGACTCAGTTTCCTTGTTTCTAAACTGAGAGGATTAAAATACTAGTGGCTCCCAACTTTTGTTTTCTATTTTGTTCTGTTAATCCCTTTCAACATGAACTAAAAAATGTGAAATCCCAGAATAATTTAAAATGCTACTCATTATATTATTTAGAATTGCTTGCTGTTTAATGTGCCATTATAAAGTACCTTGGTCTATTGTCATGAATTCCTAAGCATTCCACAAACAACTAAATGAAAACTACTAAATTAGGAGCTTCCTACAGTGTTTTGTCTATAATTTTTGTGTTTCAGATTCCTTTCATCTGCAATAATTTAAATTAAATTTATTGTAAGTTTAAGAAATACTGGTCCTGTCACTTATATGTCTCATTGTGAATCAAGGCTATGTTATTTTCTCTTCAACTAGGTCCATACATTTACTGGTGTAATGCTGGATTGATGCCAGATGTCTTGTATTTGCAAAATCACTCTAGGCAATCCTGGCAGTTAGGGGAATGGAACTTTGTCCCAGCAAGGGCCTGTCTCAAGACCTGACTATTGGAGCTGGGACTATAAATATCCCTGGAAAACCAAGCTGGGGGTTCTGATTTCCTTGACCTCACCCAGACAACCAGCTACCCCCTGGACTTCTCGTTTGGGCCCCGGGAGGTAGGATTGGTGGGTTGTGGAACATGGGAAGGAATTAGTTAAGTTAGGCTAGCCAGGACACCCCTAAAGCAAATCATTACCCTCTTTTGTCAAGCTGGTATACCACTCTACATCAGGTCAGTGGAATTTATCCCTGGCTGAGGGATCCTTCAGCCTGATCCTACCTTCTGAGGCCCTCTGCCAGCACTGGCCATTCACCCATAGCAACAGCTTCTCCAGACCCTAACCCTCTTCCCTCAGTTTACCCCTGTGTTTTAAATAAACCCCTTGGCCTGATTCTGAGAGTCTCCATAGTTCATTTTTAACATCAACCAGGGCTAAGGGGCTGAGGAAAAGGAGGATAGCTACCACTTGTCTCCAGAGAGGGTTAGACCAGGCATGCATTTTATTCAGGAAGTGATACTGGTTCACTTCCTGTTGGTTTCTAGTTTCTCACCAGCAGGGAGGGGCTCCTCACTCCCAACCTTAAGGGAGCCTACAGAAAACAGGGAGACTGACTGGGCATCTCAGCTCAGGCTCACATATCCCTGCATGTCTCAAATCAACAAATACCATAGTAGTAGGCTCCCTGGCCCAGGAAACTTACTGGTACCACCAGCTCCCCTAATATCAGCCTGTTTACCCCCTTATTAAACTGGCAGGCATACACAATACATTTATGATGTTAATATAATCAAGAAGAAAGTTAACTTTTCAGTGGATCAACACCTTAAAATTCATTATTAACCTTAAACCTTAAATTTTCATTTTTAGCTCACCCCTATAATATACTTTTTCAATCTCTGCTTCCAGGAATTAGAACTCCTTCCTTCATTCCCTCCTTCCTTCCTTCCTTTTTTCCTTCCTTCCTTTTTTCCTTCCTTCCTTCCTTCTTTCTTTCCTTCCTAACTTCCTAAACCATGGAGCTATCCTTAAATACTTTGTACTAAGAAAGAGCAGAGACAATTAAACAAATGCACAAATTGTATAGATTATTCAGACTTGTACAAATACTGTTATGCAAATGAACTTTATGTAATAGAGACTGATGAAGAGGAGGAAAGAATTGTATATTCAAATATTATCTAGCTGGAGATAAACTAACACCTCATATATGGTAACTGTTTATGGGGAATCTTCTTGTAATCAAATTAGGATTGTAATGCGGGGGGCTAACTGCAATACAAGGGGATGGAGTGTAGATGGTATTAGGCCATCCCAAAGGGCCCTCAGGCAGATGTAGAAGTTGGTATGTGATAAAGGTAAAGGTAATGGTTTCAAAGATCTTTAAGCTTGAAGTTAAATGGGTTAAATGGGTTTAATGGTAATTAAATTGAATCAGGAAAAGGGTGTTGGAAAGTGGTTGAGGTAAGCTAAGATCTTGATTAAATGATATCACTAAACTACTTTAGGAAATACTGAAAGGTCTTTCTTAGATTCAGCAGTATAAGAAAGCCTTGAGGACAGTCTCAACTCTGATACTTTTCCCAGGGCCAGATGCTAGTGTCTTGATAGTAGAATTCAACTCTTGTATATGATAAGGGTTGTTGGGTATGCCAAAGAGCTGTTGAAATTGGCTAGTAATGGTAGTTGTTCCTACCTGCTTAAAGAATCTACTCCCAAACCACCCTCACTACCCCTCTCCTCCCTAAACCTGAAGATCACAGCCAGAAGAAGAAGTCAGGGTTCTTGGGACCCCCTTTTATACCTTTACTTCAGCTGTTACCCTGGCACCCAGCCTGAGTTCTCTGCCAGGTTCTGTGTTCTAAATTGGCAACTGCCAGCTTGAAACTCATGAAAACATGGTTGCAGGATTTTATCTGTTATGTTCCAGGAATAGCATTTTTAACAGTGAAAGGAGATTGTTGTCCTGCATGAGGAAGAGAGTGAGAACTTGAAGAGATAGCTTTGTATAGTGGATAGAATACTAGGCTTGGAATTAAAAAACCTGAGATGAAGTTTCAGCTATCCACCACGCAAAGAATGGGGGCAAGTTACTTTTCTGAGTATCAAATTCCTTGTCTGATTAATTAAATAATAATATTACATGTACTATCTACTTCACAAGATTATCATGAAGAAAATAGTTTATAAATGGTAAAAAGATAAGGTGATCAATATAATATGGCATTGGTGATTAGTAATCATCATTATATAATTAACTGAGGAACAGATTTACATTCACTTCCATCACAGCCATAAGATTACATAGATGTAAACAAAACCACATAATAAGGCTTTACGACATAGAATCTGTCTGGTTAACTTAGAACTGAAGCAGATTCAGGACAGCTGCTACTATGTTTCATATATGCTAAGGAGAACCTATCATGCTAAATATGTTCAATTAATTAGATTATATTATAATGAACCCCTTCTTCCTACTTCTAGTTGTCATCATTGTTATTCATTTATATATATATATATATATATATA
>NW_025372804.1:0-3079 GCF_016433145.1 Gracilinanus agilis
GGAATGGGGAATGAGAGGGGAGTAAAAGGTTACTAAGCAAGAGGAGAGTTAAGAAAGATTTTAGACTTGACCTACCATTATTTTTCAAAACTGGAAAGATGGCAGACTTAAAGTGAGAAAGACAGTGATTGATTTCTACACACCCACACCCCCAGTTCCATTAATTTCCTGGACTCTATGTGACGAAATCTAAAGAAACTACAGAGAAAAGATCAGGAAGATCCCATTTCCTGCCCACTCTTGTTCATGTTCAGTGTGCTATAAAGAATTGGCTCTTAACCAAGGAGCAAAGTTTGTCTCCCACTAAGTTTCAAACTTCCATTTATGTATACTTCTAGTATTCCTCTTTCTTCCTCCATTCCCTAAAGTTTTGTTTTGTTTTTGTATTGAGTGCTGCCAGGCATCTTATGTACTATTTCACATTGAGTTAAGGACTCACTGTTTTCCTGAAGGGGTCATCACTGGGGAATTTAGAAAAAAAGCCAGTAACTCTAATGGTGGAATTTCAGGACAATGTGGCAGATGGATAGATATATATGTGCAAAAGGGAAGGAAGAAACTCCCTTGCATTAACCAAATTAGATCATATTGATAAGGATTTGTTTGGATAACCATTTGTTGGTTATCCATATTGTTGAAGGATTCTGGTTCAAATTTAGGTTACTCTAGATGTTCTGAGGTTCCTTTTAACTCTAAGATTCTGAGATGAAATTTTCCTAACTAAAACCTCTAATGGGAAGCTAGGTGGTGAAGTGGATAAAGTATTGGGCCTGGAATCAGGAAGACTCGTCTTCCTGAGGTCAAATCTGATACAAGCTGTGTGACCCTGGACAAATCTCTTAACCCTGTTTGCCTTAATTTTCTCATCTGTAAAAATGAATTAAAGAAGGAAATGGCAAACTACTCCAATATCTTTGCCAAGAAAACCTCAAATGGGATCATGATGAGAGTCAGACACAAATGCATAAGAAAAACCTCTGAGTACAACACAAATGAAAAAAATTTATTTTCTCTCCCACCCCTCCTATCCTACTCTCCCACCGTTAAAAAGGGTGGGGAGCATTGACAAGCAAAACAAATCCTCACATGGGTCATGTCTAACAATAATCTTAGCACTCTGAGTCTATATTAGGCCCTCATATCTCTCTCAGGAGATGGATAACATGCATGATCATCAGAATCAGAATCTAGAATTCTAGAATCATGATTGGTCATTGTTTTAATCAGAATTCTTAAGGCTTTCCAAGTCATTTTTTAAGTTGATTTTTTTTATTTAACCCAAAGTTATTTTCTCTCTCTTCTTCCTCTCCTTTCCCAATGATAAAGAAAGAAAAACAAAACCCTTAAAATAAGTATGAATTGTCAAGCAAAACAAATTATCCTACTGGCCACACCAAAAAACAGAAAAAAAAAAATTTCGATTCAATCTGCACTGAGTCCATCACCTCTCTTTTAGTATATTGGTAGCATGTTTTATCACAAGTCCTCTGGAATCATGCTTGGTCATTGCCTTGATTGGTTATTGAGTCCTTCAATATTATTTGGCTTTATAATATCATTTATTGTGTAAATTATTTTCCTGCTTCTCATTTTATTCTGCGACAGTTTGCCTTAGTCTTTACAGTTTCTCTGGAGTTATTCCCTTCATTTCTGAAGGCACAACATTATTCCATCTCATTCATGTATCACAGTTTGTTCTTAATTTTCTCCAGTTCTTTGACATTATAAAAAGGTTTTTTGTTTTGTTTTGTTTTGTTTTTTAACTACTGGGTCCTTTCCCTCTTATTTCCTCTGAATTAGGTATAGACCTAACAGTGGTATTGTTAGGTCAAAAGATATGCATAATTTAGTAATTTGGGAGGCATAGTCTTCAACTGAAGAGCCGGACCAATTCACACCTCCAGGAGCACATTCATATGCTTGTTTTTCCCACGACTCCTTCAACATTTGTAATTTTTCTTTTTTGTCATATATGCCAGTCTGGTGCATCTGAGGTTGAACTTCACATTGGCTTTCATTTGTATTTCCCTAATTAGTTTGGAGTATTTTTAATATGGTTATTGATAGCTTGGCTCTCTTCTTTTTGAAAATGCCTGTTTATATCTTTTAAGCAATTCTCTGATAGGGAATGGCTCTTTTTCTTATAGACTCAAATCAGTTCCTTATAGATCTTGGAAAGGAGATCTTTACCAGAGACCATAAAGACTGCTATGAAGAATTTTTTCCCCATTTACCTGTTCTCATTCTAATTTTAACTATATTAGATTTGGCTGCAAAGTCCTATTAATTTTATATGATCAAAACTGTCTACTTTATATTATTATCCACCCTATCTCTTTTTAGTTGTATGTTCTCCCTTGTCAATTGATCTGAAAGTTAATTTCTTCCTTTCTCCTAGTAATTCGTGATGTTACTTTTATATGCAGGTATCCTTTCAGAGCTTATCTTGGTGAATGCTGGGAAAAATGTAAAGTATATCAGGCAGAAAAACGAAGCATAACCCCAAACTACAACTTATGCCAACATAAGCTCCAAATGGATACCTGACTGAGCCATATGGATACATGATTTGAGGCAATGAATATGTGACTGAATCAACAATACTACTAAGTCTATGCCTCAAAGGAGATCAAAGAAGGAAGGACATAGATGTGTGAGTGTGTGTGTGTGTGTGTGTGTGTGTGTGTATCTATACAAAGCAGCTACGATAAGTAGAAGATTGTATTGTAGTAGAAAAATGGATACTAAGGGAATTCCCTATTGGCAAATGGCTAAACAAATTGCTGTATATGGATGTTATGGAATATTATTGTGAAATAACAACAGATATATAATTCCAGAAGACTAGAAAGACCCTTCTGAATTGATGCAAGGTGAAGTGAGCAGAACTAGAACAATTTATACAACAGCAATAACAGTGTAGAGAAAAACAACTTTTTTTTAAAAGGCTTGTAGAGAAGACTTTGTAAATTCAGAACTCTGGTCAATGCAATAATAAGCCATGAGTCTAGAAGGCTGAAGATGAAATATGCTATTCATTCACTGAGATGTGTACATATATATATGCATATATATATAT
>NW_025372805.1:0-8127 GCF_016433145.1 Gracilinanus agilis
ATATATATGTATGTAGTATATATAATGTGTAATATATTACATGTAATATATTATATGGAAATATAATACAAATTAAACTATGAATACATTAGGGAAGTATAATTCTAGAGGATCAAGAAAAAAAGAGAGATCACTTCCACATGAAGGGATTAGAGAAGGTTTCAGAAAGGAGGTGTCACTTGACCTTAACCTTAAAAGAAGGAAAGAGTCTCAATAGGCAGAGATGATAATAAGGGCATCTTGGGCAAAAAGAACAAGGTGAGCAAAAGTTAAAAGAAAGAGGGCATGGGAAATGATCAGTCCATGACAAATAATCCATTTTGGCTGGAGCGTAGAATCAAATGCATGAGGAGGAAGAGATGAGGTAAAGCTAAGGAAGTATGATATTATTAATGAATGTAATAGGAATGACTTCTTTATATGGCACTTTAAATTTTGCAAAGTTTTTTTTTTCTGACAATAACCCAGTGTGTGTGTAACTAACCTGTGAGGTGGGTTGGTGCCAGGTTATAAAGCTCCTTGAATACCAGGCTGTAAAAGTATACAATTTTTCTTTAGGTGATACTGTAAAAGAGTTAAACAAGGGCATACCTCAATGCTATACTCTCAGAAAAGCAGAAAATTACTTTAATCTGAGGCTAATTTTCATTAATGGCAACTTTCTTTCCTAATATGACTTAATAAAAGCCCTTTTCAGGTAAACGACTTATGCTATTTCCACTTTTTCCCATTCATATTTTCTTCATCCCTTTGTATCTCCAAAATGCCCTGACTTGTGAATGGAACACGGCTTTCACTAAGGACACATCAATTGTGTGTGGCCACTCAAACATGTGCATGGGGAAGGGGAAGAGAGATGGGTCAGCTGTGGATTATTTATATAGATTAAATAGTTTCACTTAATAAGCAAGCAATAGGGAGTCACTAAAGGTCTTTGAGCAGTGGACTACCAATGATGCTTGTTGGTTACCCAGCTGCACATGGAGGATGGATTATAAAAAAGAGACCAGAGGCTGGGAGGTCTATAAGGAGAAAGCTGTAGCAGTCTAAGCAAGAAGTGAGGATAAGGATTAGAGAGGTAGCATTAGGAATAATAAGGAGGAAAGGAATGTGGGAGATAATACAATACAGAGGTAAAACCAAAAGTACTAGGCTTGGAATTAGGCTTTAAAAGTGATTAAAGTGTCTATCTCTGTTGCTAATCAATATGACCCCAGGAAATCAAATACACAGAAAAAGAGAAAAAATATTTATATAAGCAAATATATTTATGCCAATACTTTTTGTGGTGGCAAAGAGCCAAAAACAAGAAGATAACTTGTCAACTGGGTAAATAGCTAAAAAACTTTTGGACTAGATTATAAACTCTTAGAGAGCAGGGCCTGTCTTTTGTCTCTTTTTGTCTCCCCAGTATTTAGCACAGTGCCTAGCACATAGAGGGTGTTTAATAAATATTTAATGATTGATTGACTGATTACCAAATAGAAAGAAACAATGAATATGACAAACACAGAAGTATGCAAAGACTTAGATAAACTGATACAAGTAAATTTAATGCCATTAAAGAGGGGAATCAAGGAGAGGAGTGATGGTGGCTATTAATTCATTCCATGATGCAGCTGTTTTTCTTCTAGTGTCAGTTACTTTCTCAACTAAGTAGTAATGTGAGTTTATTTAATAAGCTGAAAAAGCATGTAAATGGAAGAACAAAAAAATGAAACAATTGTTTGGTCAGAAAGAAAAATTGAAATGAATGTTCCTTTCTCGTGTGCAAACATGGAAGGTCACTGGTTTATTGTTTTTACAGGAACAGACAGTTTTAGCTTTTTTCTCTTTATTTTTTATTGTGTATTACCAGGGATGGCTCACTGGATATCTAAGGAGAATGTATTCAATCAGCCAATAACATTTATTACAAATGTGCCACCAGGCAGCCAGGTGGCACAACAGATAGAGTGCTAGACCTGAAGGTAAGAAGATTCACCTTCCTAAGTTCAAATCTGACCTTGGACACTTATTAGCTAGATGACCAAGGAAGGGGAAGTCACTTAACCCTGCTTGTCTCAGTTCCTTATCTGTAAAATGAGTTGAAGAAGGAAATGGGAAACCAATGCAGTATCTTTGCCAAGAACACCCCAGATGGGGTCACAAAAAGTCAGACACAACAACAAATATGCCACACACAGTGCTAAATGCTAGAGATACAAAGCAAAAGCTGTCCCTGTACCCAAGAAACTTAGATATCTAATAGAGGAGACAACTTATATAAATCAGATCATACAAGATAAATATAGAGAAGATAGAAGATAAAGAAGAGTAGATGGCACTCGCAGCTTAAGAGGGAAGAAAAAAAGCCTGAGAGGAGGAGGTAATACTCCAGCCAAGTCTTAAAGGAAGTCAGGGATTCTAAGAACCAGAAACTGAGAGGAAGAGCATTCCAGACACATGGGGAACAGCTGGTGCAAGGGCAAGGAGCTAGGATATGGGGTGCCATGTGCCAGGAGCAGTTTAATATGACTAAATTGTAGAATGCACAGAGAAGAGTGGGATGTAAAAAGGTTGGAAAGGAAATTTCATTCAGAAATGAAAGTGATATAATAACAAAATGTATCCATTTTTAAAATCTTAAAGTACAGAGCACACATAAAAACTGTCAGGATTTGACAACCATTTGGATGTTTATGATAGAGGAGAAGGAGTCAGAGGTCAAATGCATCAAGTGTCTGAAAAAATGGTGACACTGCCATTTAATAAAACTGGAAAGTCAGAGAAGAGAAGGTGTTAGCAAGTACCCTGCCAGAATATGTTCAAGACCTAGGAGATGGCACTCCAATCAGTACATTTTGCTATTTCTTAAAGAAGACTGGAACAAATAGTGGGAAAAGAAGGATCAGCCTCCTCTGTGGGTTTCAATTATCCTTGTTTCCATCTCCACAGCTAGCTATCTCATCCCCATCATTCTCCTATTTGTGTTAGTCATTGCACCACTTTCTGTCCCTCTCCAATGTACCTAATGTTCCTATTGGCAGTCGTTTTAATGAAATACTAATGAGAGATATACTTCCTCTAATATACAGGACGGGTCAAAATCATTGATTCCCAAAAGAAGCCAAAAATGATGTTTTTTATTTCCTTAATGGCCATTTTCCTCCTACCCAGTTAAGAGTTTCTGGAAATATCTTCCCCAACAGAGGAATGAACTTTGCCACTATTTAATATCTTACACAGCTCTAGGAAGGTTTGGAGGACACTATTCCCTGCAACACACCGAGTCCTTGCTACAGATAATATTTGAACTTGGTACAATTTATTTCCTTGGCATTCCATTTATCCTCCATTTACAAAAAAAAATTTTTAAAAAGGATGTGGGGGGTGGAGGTGCAGTGCACGCATGCGCGTGTATGTTGATGGTGGCTGTTATTTTATTCTACAGTACAGCTGCTTTTCCTCTAGAGTCAGTTTCTCTCTCGCCTGAATGGTAATGTGAGTATATTTAGTCATTATTTGAATATCTTGATTGCATTTTCTTGCATTTTTTAGGAGAGTGTATTCTGCTTGTCATTTGTGGAAATAAACATCAAACCAGGTCTGAGTGCAGAGTAAATCCCAACTGAGCTGTTGAAAGGGTGTGATGTTGGGAAAAAGGACAGGAACTGGGTTTTGAAAATGTCACCAACTGGGTAAATCACTCCCAAGGAATGGCACCCAGATTGGAAAGTGAAGAAAATTTAATGTGATTCTATGCCCATAAAATGATTCTGGTTGCCTTCTATCTGGCAAGAATCTGTAGTTACTGTACCAAAGCAGATCCTAACATAACTATGTATATATGTATATATTTATAATACATATATACACATATATAGATATATATGAATATATTATACACATATTTTTTACAGACAAAAATGAATTGATAAGTCTTAGGGAATTGCCTGAGGATCGTGTTCACAGTTAGTAAGTGTGAGAAGTGGAATTTGAACCCAGTTCTTTGAGACTCTAGGACTGGCACTCTTTCCAATCTCATGTTGCCTCTGATAGTACGACTGGTTGTTTGCTTATATGTTTCTGCTGTTCTCTTCTTAATTTCAAAAATTATGGATTTGAGGAATTTTCATTTAAAACATAGACCTTCAGAATGGAAAACTAAGATAAATGCAGGATAGAAGGGTCACAGGAACTGGGTTCAAATCCTGATTCTGGCACTTAGTACCTTAGGCAAGTCATTCAACTTCTCTGGGTTTCAGTTTCCTTTAATGTAAAATAAAGGCATTAAATTAGTCTGAGGTTTGTTTTTTTTCTAGATCTACAATCCTACATTCATATACATACAGTTAGAGCTATAAGAAAGAAACACAGGAGATCATCTAATCTAAAATCTCTCCCCCCATTTTATAGATGAGGAAAACTGAAGCCAAATGAAATGATAATAAGCCAACAATAGAACTGAGTCTTCTAATTCCAAGTCCACTTCTCTCATAACTTCTGAAAATAAGCATTTCTTTAGTAGATTAGCAAACCAAAATGGAACAAATACTGTCTGGTTCGATTTCAACTATCTCTACAATTTGGAATCATTTTACCTTTTTGAAACACTATAAAAAATATTATCGATTATGGGATACCTATGATGTATATAGCACTATATTAAGTGCTGAGGAGCTATTAAGTTAAGGCACAGTCCCAGCCCTCTTGGAACTATCTAATAATAACTGACATTAATAAAGCATTTTAAAGTTTACAAAACATTTATCACATATCATTTCAGCAGGACATTAGAAGGTTGGTTGCTTCTTTAGCCACCCTGAGTTTGTTTCTCCTCCAGGGGGAGTCCAAACCCCAGGGCGACAAGCATGAATGTGAACGACGATCTCTGAGGGAAAGATGGGACTCGGTGGAAAAGAGGAGAGAATTGCACTGATTGTTGATGAGTTCCTATAAAGTCTTTAAGAGAATTTGCATTTTCTGTGGAGTAAAGTAAAGGCTTTCCTGTGCCTGATGTGCATCATTACCTTGAGTGTTTGCACAGCAAATAGGGTGCGCTCTAACCCACACGGGGAGAAACCTAAACATAAGATAGATTCTTAGGTTCAAAGAGAAAACTTTGGGAGGGTACAAAACGAAACAGTTAAGATTTAGGGAAATAATCTTCCAAATGAAGCATGATTCATGTGAGTCCAGATCCTGAAATGCTAGACCACAGCTTATGTAGAGTTGAATAAACTGAGGCTTATAAAAGATAAGTGACAGATGTAGAATTTCAAACCAGGTCTCCTTGACCCCAGATCTGGAATACTGCTTTCTATGCCATGGAAGACACAAGGATAACTATAACACATGGACCATCTCCACATTCTGATTTCGGGTCTATAGAGAGGATATTTTGGAATAAGTAGATCTTTCAGGCTCCCTTCCACTTCCAAAAAGTTGGCAAATAGGGACAGCTAAGTGGCTCAGTGGGCAGAGACCCAGGCCTAGAGATGGGACGTTTTCGGTTCAAATCTGATCTCAGATCCTTCCTAGTTGTATGACCCTGGGCAAGTCACTTTACCCGAATTGCCTAATCCACACAGTTCTTCTACCTTGGAACTGATACTTGCCATTGATTCTAAAAAGGAAGGTACGGATTTTTTTTTTTTAAGTAGTCAAATGTTTGATCTTTATCCATGTAGAAAGAATTATAATAGGATAAAATCTTTGGCTGTTAGCTTCACTATGAATCAATTCAGTGCTAAGAGTTCCCAAAGGATCTAAGATTTGAAGAACAGTTGCTTGACTCATGTACTTAAACAGTAAGTTGGATCTGCCTATTCTTCATTTGATTTAGAAACTGGTTACAAGAGGGAAAAAAAGGTTGAATAAGAGATGACTTTTTGCTCTCTCCACTAATCTGAGTGGGCTGTTGAGAAATGATGGCACACCTGGAAGACAAACATGAAGAATTCAGAGAAATGTGAGAAGATAAATATATATATATGTATATATATATATATATATGCTGAAGCAAAACAAAATAAGCAGAATTAGTAATGCAGTGTATGGAAAAATAACAATATCAACTACAACATGACAAGGTGATTGAACCCTAAATTAGACATAATGACCAACCTCAGTATAGAAAACTGAGGAAGGAACATTTTTCCTTCCTCTAATGTGGGGGACTCCAGATGTGAAATGCAACGATTGCACTGCCAGATATTGACTTTGCTGGGTTGAGTTTGCTTCACTATCTTTTCTTTTTTCCATAATGTGAGGTTTCCTGGTTCCAGGTCTTACGAAGAAATGACTCTAGGATAAAAACAAAAGGCATCATTAAAAAAAAATTTATAGACAAGGCATATTTTAAGACAAGGAATGAATGTGGGAGTTGAAAGAGGGGAGACTAATAGTTTGGTTGAACAGAGACAAACGTAGACCCTATAAAAGCAATGTTTCCTCATAACCCAAGCAGAATTATGCCACATGTACAGCTGAGCTGGCTATATCCTGCTTTTTTATAAAGTGATAATTGATTGCAAATTATATTGACAAACAGTTATTGAATGTAATTATTCACCACAGGAACCACCCTGAATCAATTAATCAGGGCATAATTCAACTTCACTTTTGTCATATGGCAACACTGAGAAAAACATCCAATCTCATTTGTTCCTGTTAATAGATAAATTTTTTACCTACTTTGGTTTTCTGTTGTTGAACTATTTTAGCAAATTAATTAATTTTCAATCTCTTTGAATTAGCAATAAATGAAGATCTAAGAGTGCTCAAAAGCTCAAAACCTCCCCCACAAAAGCTGTTTATTCTAATGAATTTTCCCCTTACAATGAATGAACACATACATAAGTACATGTACAGCTTTGTGGTTTGATGTTCGTGTTGAAATAAAATCCAACTGTCATTTTTCTTCTACTAAATGTATATACATAGATATATGTATATATGCATTATCTAGTTCCCTTATCTGGATTAATATAAAAACAACTTCACAAATACCAATCAGAAGATTCTTCTTAAAATATATATATTTATTTATATAGATATATATTGCATACCCAAATTAAAATATTTTTCAGAAAAATAATTCACAAGAAAGCTGTTCTGATGTCAAATTAGATCAGAGCTACAATAAAGAATAAATAAAATATAGATTCAGTTGCTTAGAGATAATATGGAGTAGCTTGGTGGCATAGTGAATAAAGTACAGAGCACTGAGTCAAGAAGATTCCTCTTTCTGAGTTCAAATCCAGCCTGACATTTCATAGCTATGTGACTCTGGGCCTGTCATTTAATCTTGTTTTCCTCGGTTCCTGATCTGTAAAAAGAGCTGTAATTTCTCAGAAAAATGGCAAATTATTTCAGAATCTTTGCCAAGAAAATCCTAAATGGGCTCACAAAGAGTTGGACATAACTGAAACAATTAAAAAACAAAAAGATTATTTTAACAAAAAGAAGGAAAACAGAAGTATTTAACTCCTATTTGATTTCCATCTTTTCTATTAAGGGGAATTATTTCCAAACTGGAAACACAAAGTGTCATCTCACCCCTCTGTCCTGGAACCACAACTAAGGACTCTGCTCTCCTCTCGAAATTATAAAGAGTAGAATAAACAGAATCAAGAGAAATTATACACAGCAACAAAAATATTGTTTGGAGAATAAATTGTATATGTCCACCTCCAGAGAAAAAATTGACATATAGAAATAAGCAAGACATAATTTATTTATTTGTTTGTTTGTTTATTTGTTTGTTTCTTTATGTGTATACATATAATACATGTAATATATAACACATATGTTTATATACTTTTTCATCAAATGATGTCTTCTCTGGTTCAGGGAGGGAGGAAGGGAGACACCCAGGAACTTTAATGTAACAAACAAATCAATAAAAATTTTAAAACAATGACAACAAAATCAAAAAAAGACACAGGGAAAAATTATAGCCAAAGATGGATAAAGAGATAGTAAGACTTGCTTTATTTTTTACATATTGATATAATTTTTAATAATTTTAATAATTATTATTTAATAATCATTTAATAATTGTTTTCTGACACTGTGATCTCTCCTTCATATGCCTTATCCTCCCTCAAATGACAGGCAATATATATATGTATATATATATAT
>NW_025372806.1:0-4240 GCF_016433145.1 Gracilinanus agilis
GGAAGGAAGAAAGGAAGGAAGGAAGGAAGGAAGGAAAGATCCTTGAGACAACTCTGGGAACAGAAAGGATATCAAAGATGAAGAGGGAGATTTTTTTATTGTCACTATTATGTATTAGCTCTGACTTCTCCTTAGACACTTGGGTGGTGATGGGGGTGAGGCATGCTAAGGGCTCATTTCCTGAGGAGAGAGGTCAGTCTTCTCAGTTGCCTGGGGGTGGGCTTGGAGCCAGGCCATCTGATGGCAACCGAGTCATAATCCCTGAAACAATGACAGAAACAAGAAACTGGGGAAATAGGCATCAGAGGGAGGTTTCATGGCAGCTTTGGGGAATCGATGATCACCAGCCGTGAGCACATGACCAGCCAGAGGCTGGGACTAGATGGGTCTCTGGTTCAGTCATACACTCAAATGGGGCACAAAAAAAGGGGGAACAAAAAAACCTCTCTAAAGCAGATGGGGGATTTTCCTAACTTCCTTGGCAGACTTGTGGATGAATGAAGGGGTGGGGGTGGGGCAGTGCAAGTCCCTGAATGGAGTGGGAAAGTCTTCCTCTGCCAATTGCCATCTTTGCCTGGCGTGGTTTAGTGGAAAGAGCCCTGGATTTGAACCAAGAAGTGTTGGGTTCAAACCTCCTCTCTGCTGCTTACTAACAGCATGAATTTGGGCAAATTGCTTCCCTTTTCTGGAAATCAATTTTCTCCTCTGTAAGATGAGTATAATGTCTACTGCACAATAATGGATCAAATGTCTGAGGTCCCTCGAATCCTTTAGAGTGTTATACTTGGTGTCCCAAAGGTCTTAGTGCAACAGTAAGTTTGCTAAAGCCTATTTATGCATGGTGTTCCAAAAGCCTTAGTTCAGTTTTAAGCTCATTCCAGCTTAAATTCCCTTGTTTAGTGCTCCTTATTTAATTTAAATCTAATATAATTTAACTTAAGCTTGTTAAAACTTAAAATCCCACTAAGACTTTTGGGACACCATATATAAGTGCATTTATTATTATCCTATCATCCTTATCATCTGCCTTATAGGATTCCTGTAACAATTGATCTATCTCATATATCTTTTTATCAGTCACTCAAACAACATTTATCAAACACCTCCTATTTGCCAGGTTAGCTGTGTGACCCTGGGTAAGTCACTTGACCCTGTTTGTTTCCTTTTCCTCATCTATAAAATGAACCAGAGAAGGAAATGGCGAACCACTCCAGTATCTTTGCCAAGAAAACCCCAAATGGGGCCACGTACAGTTTGACATGGGGATTGAAATGACTGAACAACAACAAAAATGTGCCAGACACTGTGCTGGTGCTGAGGACATAATAACTGAAGACACTTCCTGCCCTCAAGGAGTTTACAATCTATCTGGGGAGTACAACTGGGACATCTATAGATATATACAAAATAAATACAAAATAGAAAAAGAAATAAATGTAGAAAAAGAAATGATACAAAATAAGTAGCCTAATAAATAGTATACAAGTATATAAGTATTGTAAGTAGTATCCAAAATAATAATTGTAAGTAGTATACAAAATAATACAAAATAAGATTTGAAGCAGGACTAACAACTGGAAGAAGAAGGCAAGGTGGCAGGCTTTTGACGGTGACATTTAAGATTTAAAGGAAACCAGGAACTCCAAGAATTAGTGCTCCAGAAAGATGGCATCCTAGGCATCAGGGATGGCCAATGCAAATGCCCAGAAGTGGGAAAAGGAGTCAAGAAGGCCACTTTAGCTAGATCACGGAGATATTAGAGTGGTTTGCCAATTCCTTCTCCAGCTCATTTTATTAGATGAGTGACTTGCCCAGGGTCACACACATAGTAAGGTATGAAATAAGGTCTGAAAGTAAGATGCAATCAGAAGAGTTTTAAGTATCAGACCAAAGAGTTTATATTTGATTCTAGAGAAAATGGGAGCCAGTGAAGTTTCTTGAGTAAGGGGTTAAAAGGATCAGATCCACATTTCAGAAATATCACTTTGATAGCTGTGTAGAAGATAGACTCGGGGGAGAGACCTGAGGGAAAAAGACCAATCTGGGAGCTCTTGAGCTAGTCTAGTTAAAGATGAGGAAGGAAGTTGAGACAGAAGAGAAGGGGATGAATATGAGAGATGGTGGGGTGACAGAAACAAGAAGTTTGGCAACTACTCAGATCTGGGCATTTATTCCTTTGCCCAAGGTAGAATGGAGGCTCCCCTTGCCCCAACCCCTTGCCTTTATTTCTCCACCTCTGAAAATCCAGTTTCTTCCAAAGCTCAGCTCAAGTGCTATTTCCTACATGAACTAGATCCTCCCCAAACACAAGGCTCCTCCTCATACTCCAAATGACTTTGGTAATATTCTCTATTTATCTCTGTATCTGTTGTTCCCTGAAATAGAATACAAAGCAGAATTTTTCCTTTGAGACCTCTGTGCTTAGCACAGTGCAGGGCATATGATGGATGCTTAAATGCTTGATGAATGAATGAATGAATGAATGAATGAATGAATGAATGAATGATTAAATGAGGTATGGTGTGATGGAAACAAGGTTGGATTGGGGAATTAGGAGGCCACTGGGTTGAAGCCTGCCTTTGACATTTACTAACTGTCACTTAATCTCTGTTTGATTCAGTTTCCTTATTTAGGGATATTTTTAGAGTTAGAGATTTTATAGATTTATATAGAGAGATAATCAATTATAATATGTATAATATATCAAATATAATATAGATAATAGGGATGTAAATAGGATAGTCCTATATATATTATATATATTTATTACATACATAATAGGGATAATAACAGCACTCAGCTCATAGCTTCAGGGTATCAAATGAGGTAATGGATGCGATATATTTGGTAAGCTCTAAAGAGGAAAAGGGAAGGAAAGGAACATTTTATAAAGCACCTACTATGTGTCTGGCACTGTGCTAAGTGATTTTAGAAATATTTTCCAGTTTGATTCACACAACTCTGATAGGTAGATGCTGCTCTTATCCCCATTTCACAGTTGAGGAAACTGAGGCAAACAGGTAAAACGGCTTGCCCCGGATCACAAAGCCAGTAAACATCTTAGGTTGAATTTGAATTCAGATCTTCCTGAACTCAAGATCCAGTGAGCCACCTAGCTGCTTTAAATGCTATCTAGATCTTAGCCTGTTAAACATGATACAAATTGCACCTCTAATTATTATTTTAATTATTAGTATTGGGGGGGGGAGAGGGTTGCCAGACCTGTGGTTTTAATCAGAGGACTTCCAGTATGGAAACTCCCTCTACCAATACTGATCAGCACCAGCCCTGCAACCTGGGGGGTATTGAGAGCTTGGATAACTTGGATAACTGGGTCCCACAGTCAAGTCAAGTCACATAGACCAAGTCCTACTCCCAAACCCTAAGCCACGCTTCTTTCTCATCACGACTATCATAATTGGTGCATGACTGTTGCTTTTGTTATGGTCCAGACACAGGTATGTTTGGGTCCACCCCAAGGAGCTCCGCGGTGACCCTGTACCATTCACAAGGTTGATCTTATCCTAGAAGGTGAGCTTCTCTAAAGAAAAAAAAATCCACCTTCTGTCTTAGAATCAATACTACATTTTGGTTCTAAAGCAGCCGAATGGTAAGGGCTGGGCACCTGGGGGTTAAGGGAATTGCTCAAGGTCATGCAGTTTGGAAGTGTCTCAGGTCAAATTTGCACCCAGGACCTCCCGACTCCAGACTTGAGCCACTTAGCTGCCCTGAAAGTTAGCTCCTTGAGACGAGGGACTTTTATTGTTTTGTCTCTGTATCCCTAGCAGTGAGCAGCGTGTCTGGCTCGTAGTAGGCGCTTAATAAAAACCTGTGGATGATATTTATTTTGTAGATATTTATGGGCATTCCCATCGTCTTCCTCCCAGTCGAATGTCTTTGCTTTAATTTTTGGTTCTGAATCCCCAGATCCTAGCACGGTGCCTGGTTCATAATGGGCATTATACTACATGCTGGCTGTTGGATTGTTGATTGATTCTGTCCCTGAGGGAAACAGGGAGCACTTAGGTGACTCAGTGGATAGAGTTCTACACCTGGAGAGGGGAAGTCTGAGTTCAAACGTTCCTTAGGTGTGTGACCTTGGGCAAGTCACTTAACCCCCATTGCCTACCTCTTACCATTCTTCTCTATTAGAACCAATACATGGTATTGATTTGAAGACAGGAGGTGAGGAGTTCAAGAGCTAAGTCTGACCTCTCTCTCTCTCTCTCTCTCTCTCTCT
>NW_025372807.1:0-8135 GCF_016433145.1 Gracilinanus agilis
TATATATATATATATATATGTACTACAGAATTTTCTAATTCCATTGCAAAACATTCAACAACTCTGTAGTACATCTATGTATGGCACTTGAAAGATTGCTTGTTTAATCAGCAATAGTATTTAAGTGTAAATTCCAAAAATACTTATGTGAGATACACTTATTCTTTTTTAAAACTTTTAGTTAATTAATTAATTTAGAATATTTTTCCATGGTTATAGGATTCATGTTCTTTTCCTCCCTTTCCCCCAACTCTGACGGGCAGTTCCACTGGGGAGATACTTATTCTTTTTTTTTTTTTTTTTTTTAATAACCCTTACCTTCTGTCTTGGAGTCAATACTGTGTAATGCTCCAAGGCAGATGAGTGGTAAGGACTAGGCATTTGGGCTTAAGTGACTTGCCCAGGGTCACACAGCTGGGAAGTGTCTGAGGCAAGATTTGGACCCAGGACCTCCCATCTCTAGGCCTGGCTCTCAATCCACTGAGCCACTCAGCTGCCCCCAGATACACTTATTCTTTTTTCTTTTTTTTTAAACATTTAACTTCTGTGTATTGGCTCATAGGTGGAAGAGTGGTAAGGGTGGGCAATGGGGGGTCAAGTGACTTGCCCAGGGTCACACACAGCTGGGAAGTGTCTGAGGCTGGATTTGAACCCAGGACCTCCCGTCTCTAGGCCTGACTCTCAATCCACTGAGCTATCCAGCTGCCCCTACACTTATTCTTAAGTGACCTTTCTTTTATTATTTCTGAGAAAACAACTTTCATATTTACTTGTTATCTTTCAACTTGAAATTTCTCAAATAATTTTTAATATATTTTATTTTTTTCTAGATTATGTCATTATAATTTCTTAATATTCATTTTCTGATGTTTTGAAATCCATGTTTTCTCTTCCCCCCCACTTGCTTCTCTAAGAAGGCAGTTAATATAATATAGGTTGTACAAATATTATCATATAATACATATTTCCACTATACTTTAATTGATATTCCCTTTTTTAATGAAAATTACTCAAGTTAGAACGAGTCATTACTTCTTGTCCTCATTATTATATGAGTGATCTCATTCGGTTGTATAAATTCAGGAATGCCTTCTCAGCTGGAAATTTTGAGTTGTCTCTTTCCTTCACTGATTTCTCATCCTGTGGTGTGATTCAAATCTTTGGTTGTTTTTAATATGTCATATTGATTGCATACAAAGTTGAAAAAGCAAACAGATAAAGTAGAAAATCAAATGTTTCATGTTTTTTTAAAGAATGTTTATGCTTCTACCTGTTGTATATAACCGTGCTCTTCTGTTTATTTGAGAATGTAAGGTCACAGACTATGCCATCTTGCTTTTTCTTCTTCTCTAATTCTCTATCCCCTTGTTAAGATCATTTATTTTTCTGTTATTCTTTTATAATATATGGTCATACGTTAGAGATTGAGTTACTTTCTCTAGTATCCTACCAGAAATAATATTTACCTGTTAGGATAATGGGCCCTCCATTTACATTGGACACTTCATCCATTTATTCTATAAAAATATTAATTTCCTACTGCATAAAAACATGTTGATACTGAAAGAGAATTAAAACAAACAAACAAGCCATAATCTACTACAGAAAGTAAGGCAACTAGGTTTACAAAGAGTCATTAGAGAGGCAGAAAGAAAACCAATATTGTATAATATTACAAAAGTCAAGAGAGAGAAGATTATACTAAAGAAGGGGCTTATTTACAATAGCAAATACTGCAGAAGGTCAAGGACAATGAGCACTGGGAAAAATTCATTGAATTTGTCTATTAAGATGTCATTGTGCACCTTTTGAGGAGTAGTTTCACTAAAATAGTGAGAAGGTAAGTCACATTGCAAGGCTTTAAGAAGGAAGGGAGTGGTGAAATGGAGTAAGAAGCATAGATAACAAAGAAATGTAGCAGTTTAAAAAGAGGAAAAAGATTGAGGGGAATAGCTTGAGGTTTAAGGTGTTAATGGATGTGATAGCTGGGTAGAGGGATTGATAGATAAAACATTTATCAAATGCTTTCCATGTGGCAGAGACTATGCTATGTGCTGAAACTATAGAAACAAACAAAAAAAACAACAAAGACTATTAGGTACGGGCATTATGGAGCCAGATCAATTGTTACATTTTTGTTGTGATCATTTATATTTCAGAAATCAGCAAACACTACAAATCAGGGATGGATGTACCATTTTGTTGATTGTCTAGAGTTAAAGTGATGGAGGAAATATTAATAACGAAGATTAAATTTTAGATGTCTTGCTGTTTTCAGTGACTTGTTAAAAATTTACCAGCACATCATTGGATCCTACCCTCTAGGATCTCAAATTTATTATTTTTTTAAATTTAGGAACACAATATATAAAAATGAGCAGTAAAGAAGAGGAAGAGAAGCTTTGAGAAATTTACTTTTGAAGGGTAATGTTGCTGGGGAAGAGGTGAAAAAGACTAAAGAGTCAGAAGCATAACTGGTCATGAAGTGAGCATGGATAGTGATCAGAGAATCACTACACAGAAGAAGAGGACACAAGGCTGGAAGCATTTCCAGGCAACTGAGAAGAAGGTGGCAGCCTAGAGAGTCAGTAGTGGAGCTGGAAGGGAAGTGAGCATAGGCAGCTCATTGCAATCTAGGCCAGGGACTGACAAAGGGGAAAGATTTTTTTTTGAAAGAGGAAAAGATAGGACAAACAGGTCTGCCTTCTAGGTAGAGGAAAGAACTGAGGGATGTCAAGAGCCTGAAGGGATTGGAGAGAGAATTCTAACCTCTAATTGGCAAAATACAGTATGGGATGTAAAAGGAACTTTGTTCATTCAGGGAAATTCTCTGGATTACATTTCCCAGGATGGTAAGAGTTCCCTGTATGGCATCATTATTTGCCCTAGATTCTGGCTGGATTATTAAGTTTTTATAGTAGGAGTGAGCAGAAGAGGGAGAGAGGTAGGTTCAAAAGTACTTCAGTGATCTCATTTTGCTCACACTGGACTCCTAGACTAGATTCTGAGAGCCAACTTCTCCATCTTTTGCGTTTTTTAAATCATAAATTCAATAATTAATAAAACACATTACTATTTCAATATGCAAAATGGAATATGTATGTGAAACTATGTACTTCTATTATGTGTAATTATTTTTAAAGTGACAACAAACTTACCCTTTAAGCATTTTTGCAAATTCTTTTCCTTGAAAAAGTCATTTCATTTTATATGGTGGGGACTCAAACACAGCCTTCTGAGAGATATAGTCCAGAAAAATTTTCACAGTATGGAAGGTGCCCTTAACATCAAGAATTGTAAGAAATTGAGTTCATAAATACATCCTTAGAATCTAGCTAGGGATTTTATAATATGTATAAATAACATGCACTAAATTTCAGGAACTTGTAAACTTGAGAAGTTTTAACATAGTTGTGGGGCATACAGTAGGAACCAATAAGAGGTAAATGAAAGAAAACAATTTTGTAACATGCTTATTATGTGCTAAGAATTGTGATAAGCAATCTGAACAATGTTGTTGCAGAGCTACAAGGACAGGTCAGCCATTGTAAAAATGCATGGAGAGACAACTTCTTTCTCTTGCAATTTTGCCTTTGCTTAGTCAATTAGTAAAAACAAGTTTCCATTATAAATAAGACCAAAAACGTTTTGTCATATTTGGTGACCTTTTATGAAACCTCATCCTTCTTGATCTTTATGCAACATTTGACTTTGTTGATCCTTCTTTCTGGATGCTCTCTTCTCACTGGGTTTTGGTAACGTTGGTTTCTCTCGGTTGTCCTTCTTCTTTCTCTACCCGGCCCCCTAACTATGGAAAAATCTGTCCTGGTCTTTGTCTGCTCTTGTAATCTTATCATTTCACATGTTCAATTGTCATCACTAGCAGATGACTCATAAGTCCAAATCACCTCTTTTAGACTCATTTTCCTCATTTGTAAAATAGGGATAATATTAGTACCTACATCACAGTGTTGTGATGATCAAATAAGACAATATATGTGGATTTTCTTTGCAAACCTTGAAATGCTATGTAAATGCTAGTTATTAACATTATCATCTTGGTGGTGGTTGTTAAACTGAAAGAAAAAAGTCTTTCCAATCTGAGGACTTGATTCGGAGACTATGTCACTGGGGATATGTACACTTGGACTCAGAGTACCATATAATTTTAGAGCTGAAATGGACCTTAGAGAGAGTTCAGCACTCACATTTTACAGATAAAGACAAGAGGACCACTCAATTTAAATGGAGTAATTTCCTCCTACTTTTCCCTTCGTTCCACCCCCTCCTTACTCTACAGAATAGCAGAAATTCCATTTCTCTGCCTCTCTTTATTTACCTTCATGCCACTGTCCAGTTCATTTTCTTTCAAAATAGGGCTTATATGGCTCTAGTTTTGATACTTCTGGCTTTTTCAATACAAAGGACAAGATTTTGCTTTGTTACTATGAAATTCCCTGCAGCATTTATTTTCATTCCATCTTCTTCAGCACCTTCTATTGTATCGCCTTAAAGATCTCTCTGCCATTTTCACCTGTCCCAGGCTACATCTTTTATACCATCATTTCTCATGCTTAGTATCACCAGTTATAAAAAATAAATGCAATATAATCATGTCTGTTGTTTGCAACTCAAAGTGTTGTCAGAATCTACATAATACTTGCTTTTATGCCAACAATAAAATCATATTATATTGATGTAATTGACTTTTTTTGTGCAGGGAGCCTAGTACCTTTATTTCCATATCATGTCTATTGGGAGAAGGGGAAAACTTGATCATGTTTTGTAGGTGAGTATAATGATACAGAGTGTGGTTACTATTAGAATACTTTTTATTGAATTGGACATATTATATTTGCATTAGTTTCCAAGGATGATCTAAAGGCATTTTCAGAACCAAAGCTTCATTAGTCCTAACAACTTGCTATTGATGCCAGTGAGAAATATGACTATTCATATGTGACTGTTTAAGAAGTTAAACTCCAGGAGTAATCTGAATCTTTCTTGGATCTTCTGCCAAAACACAGGTGGAGCTAAGAACAGAAGATGTCTATAATACCATTGACGACCTTTCTCAGCTTTTTTCTTTGTTTCTTCCCTTTGTCACTCTTCAGCTGTCTTACTAGTTTTGTAATACTAGATGGCTAGAAACACAAATGTATTATAATTCATCACATTTTTTTAGGGATCAGAAGTGGGAGGAATATAACTAAATATGTGGTTGACCATCTTCCTTTCCATGAACAATTTTCTTAATCAGTTCAATTCCTGATTTTTGTTACTAGTTCATTACAGTAAAACACACTATTTAAAAGGTCAAGGATTTAATAAGAGAGGTGGGAAGATACATGTGATCTAACTATGGACAGAGTAGAGTATTTATTAATGTAGAAGCAGTGTGCTAAATTTTAAATGGTCAACTAGAGAGGAGTTTGTTTTTTTCTATTCTGGGAGTATTCTCTGAGAGAGTATGTGTATATTCAGCTGTGGTTTGGTCAAGAAAATCTAAGACAGCAGTTTTACTTTCCCATTCGGTTTAAAGCAGGCAATGTATGGTTGATATGAGGTCAAAGAGGCCCGGTTGGATTTGCAATAGCAATCTGGTCATATCTCTTTGTTTAGGGATATAGCTGGATGCAGGGTCATGCTCTTGCCTCTCTATTCCAATAATGTAATAGTCATGCTTGGCAGATTAAATGGCACTTAGCGTTTAGCAGATTTAGATTTCCCCTGTAGATATTTCTCCTTTCAATATTTTAAAGCTTTAGAAGTATAGCCATTGCCTTGAGGCAGTAAAGGCAGTATGATTTGGAATAGTAGCTCTACAAATCCTTGTGGTAGATAGCAGTTGGAAAAAGTGAAGGACTTTTGCTTGTAAAAACATTTACTGTCTCCTAGCAATCTGCAGCGATGCTATGTATGCCAGACGATAGATAAACGGTTTCCAAAGTCATAAAACTTTTACGGCAATATGGACCAAAGGAGGCATTCTTCAACAACCCCTCAGGAACCACTGCTTTGGGGAAAAATACATACATACATATACACACAGTATATATTTAGTACATAAATATTTATAACATACTATACTATATATTATGAATATTACATATGAAATAGAATATATTCTCTGTTTTAAGGAATTGACTTATGTGTAAGATAATTTTATAGTATTTAGGATATGGATGATATCCTATAAGGATTGTTTAATCAAACAGCCTCATTTTATAGATGAGGAAGCTGAGGTAAAAAAAAGTTAAAAATTTTGTTGAAGGACAGCCTCATTTTATAGATGAGGAAGCTGAGGTAAAAAAAAGTTAAAAATTTTGTTGAAGGCCAATAATAAGTGACAGGATTTGGAATAAAAAGCAGACCTTACTCCCAGGTCTGTTTATATTATATGATTAACAAGTCAATTGATAAGCATTTCTTAAACATTTACTCTGTGTTCCAGGCAACAAAATGGTTACTAGACTACATCAGAATTCAGTTTTAAGATGAGACTGAAAGGAACTCAGTGTTTGAGATAGATCTCTTCATCTTCCAAAGAAAATATGGTGACTAAAATGGACTGGAGAAATATTGGGATTTGGGTCATCTGATAATCTGAGTCAGATATTTCGAGGTGTGTTTGACTTCACCCAGCACAATGTGCTATCAATAAAAATGTCTAATATTAAAAATCAAGTTACTGAGCATTTGTTGAGGTACTGTGCTTAGTAATGGGAACTTCAAATATAAGCAGAAAGAATGACAGTCCCTTCCTGAAAGAACATTTTTTTAAAAAAAATCATTTTTGGTTCCAAATAGTCTCCATCTCTGTATCCTCTTCCCTAACCACTTTGAAGCCAAAAATATAATAACCATTGTACATATAAAGTCATTCAGAATATATTTCCAGATTAGCCACTCTCTGGAAAAATGCTAAGAAAGGAAAAATATGCTTCCATCTGTACTTCAAATCCATCAGTTTTCTAACTGGAGATGAATAGCATTTTACATTATAAGTCTTTTGGAAATGTGGAGTATCACTATACTGATCAGAGATATTAAGTCTTTCGAAGCTGGTTATTTTTATATTTTCTTATTGTGCAAATTTTTCTCACTACTTTACTCTGTATCAGTTTGTATAAGTCTTCCAGTGCTTTTCTGAAACTATCCCCTTTATCATATCTTGCAGACCACTAGTATTCCATCTCATTCATATATAATAATTTACTTAGCTATTCTTCAGATAATGTGTATCTTCTCAGTTTCCAATTCTTTGCCATTTACAAAAAGAATGACTATACTCATTCTTTCATATAAAGGTCCTTTTCTTTTTAAAAAAAAACTTCTTTGGGATACAAAAATAGTAGTGGTGTTGCTGGGTCAAAGGATATACACATTTTTTAAACATTTATTAATATTCATTTTTAACATGGTTACATGATTCATGCTCCTACTTTCCCCTTCACCCCCCGCAATCCCCCCACCCATGGCTGATGCACATTTCCACTAGTTTTGTCATGTGTCCTTGATCAAGACCTATTTCCAAATTGTTGGTAGTTGCATTGGTGTGGTAGTTTCAAGTCCACACCCTCAATCACGTCCACCCCGACCCATGCGTTCAAGCAGTTGTTTTTCTTATATGTTTCCTCTCCTGCAGTTCTTCCTCTGAATGTGGGCAGCATCTTTACCATAAATCCCTCAGAATTGTCCTGGGTCATTGCATTGCTGCTGGTAAGAGGTCCATTACATTCAATTTTACCATAGTATATCAGTCTCTGTGTACAATGTTCTTCTGGTTCTGCTCCTTTCACTCTGCATCTGTTCCTGGAGGTCTCTCCAGTTCGCCTGGAACTCCTCCAGTTTATTATTCCTTTTAGCACAATAGTATTCCATCACCCGCATATACCACAGTTTGTTCAGCCATTCCCCAATTGAAGGACATTCCCTCCTTTTCCAGTTTGTTGCCACCACAAAAAGCGCAGCTATAAATATTTTCCTACAAGTCTGTTTATCTATAATCTCTTTGGGGTACAAACCCAACAATGGTATGGCTGGATCAAAGGGCAGGCATTCTTTTATAGCCCTTTGAGCATGATTCCAAATTGCCAGCCAGAATGGCTGGATCAGTTCACAGCTCCACCAGC